>NC_054382.1:61602159-61889659 GCF_017654675.1 Xenopus laevis
AGTGTGCTACAGGGTATATGACACTTGACAGCCTCATAGAAGAGTAAGCCCGTGCTGCTATGCTGGCTGCTGTGCCCTACTCCTGTCAGTCTGCATACAGGTCCCACAGACGAATAAAAAGCCAGGGAGGGATCTGCCTGAAGTGAGCTGCATGTTAGGAAAAATCCTTTCTGATAATACTGTTAGTCTGGCTCTGGGGCTAGCTGCAGCAACTCCATAATATGAAAAACAAGGAATGCACCGAAATCCAGGATTCGGTTCTGCCTTCTGCCTGGCCAATCCGAATCCTAATTTGCATATGCAAATTAGGGGCAGGGAGGGAAATCGCCTGAGTTTTTGTCACAAAACAAGAAAGTAAAAAAAATTTCCCCATCCCACCCCTAATTTGCATATGAGGGTTTGGTTCAGTATTCGGCCGAATCTATTGCAAAGGATTCGGGGGTTCGGCCGAATTCAAAATAGTGGATTTCTATGAAAAACACAAATGTCACCTCTCTGAAGAGTTACAATGTGCCATTGTCATTGGATTAGTGGAAGAGTTTATATGCCGAGGACTTCCCACACCAGTCAGTTGAACTGAAGGTGAATCTACCCTGCAGTCTGGCATCTCTGTGTGCATTCTTCCATACAAAGTCAAAAGTAAAGTGCCACACTCACACAACTCACTGTGCACGCTGAACTCCTCTCTGCACAGGTTCTCTACACATGGATTAAACAATTGCAGCAGCACTCCGATGTTTGAAAAAACTTTTTATTCGTGCAACAACGGCAACGTTTCGGACTATTCCAGCCCTTTATCTTCCAGTTCCTTAACACCCAGCACCGGGTTATCACAAACAACACCTTTAAGCTGACCATAGACATAAAGATCCGATCGTATGAATATTCGTTTCGTACGATTTTCGGATCGTGTGTGAAGAGTCCCGACATTTTTCGTCCCACGGAGATTGGTCGACGGGCCAGGTTAAAATATTTCTGACGGCTGCCGATAATTTCGGCAGATTCGGTGCATCCCTAAAATTTTAGCCTTGAAATCTAAAGTATACAAATTTCTTGATCAGTGCTTTGGGCATTTGGTACTTGACTTATACAAGACAGAAATCTCCATAAAACTAAATCTGCACAGATGAAATAGACAGGGGTCTATAATCTATTACAGAAAAATTGCAGAATATTTGGAAAGTTTAGAATACCCTAAAAAAGGCTCTTTGAGTAAAAGAGCACAAAATGTTCAGAAACTGACAGGTATTAAGTACCTGAAGTGCTAAAGTGGTTAGCAGATACAGGTTCCAGGTTGCTTCCCCCCCCCCAACCCCCTCTGTCTATGGCCTGAAGTCCTTCCAGGGGAAACTTCTCCATCAGGCTGGCAATCTGCCCAGGCAAATTCCTGTTGGGCCGATCCATTAAACGTTAAGTGGGCCAGACAGGGCTGCCATCAGAAATCACGATTGAAATGTGCAGCACAACCGCCCCCCCCCTTTAGGCCCGGTACAGATGTACCCCCTGATGGCGGCCCTGGGGCCAGGAAAGCCCCCAAAATCGAAGCTGCAGAGGAGAAAGAAGAACGAAAGAGGAAGACTAGATGTAACATTTTAAGTTCCACGTATCTTTTACTTTTATGGGGGACGCTGCCCACCATTTTTTTAACTTGATAGGCTGACCTCCAATTCTTTTTTTACTTATATGGTGGGGGCTGATTTGTTTTTTTATTTCATGTGGCAACCATAGCAAATACTGTTGTTGTTTTTATAAGTGGTAAGGGGGACTCCCAATCTGGCCCTGTTCTCCATATAGCTTCAAACTCCCTTTGAAGGGCCTGGACCAATGTAGGAAATATGCATGTGCATGTGCATTGGCCTGGACCAATGTAGGAAATATGCATGTGCATGTGCATCTAGTATAAGTAATTCTAAGTAAGTAAGTAATCATTGAAGAGATCACTCTGCTGAATGACAGGTCCGTGTTTATTCTCCCCAGGTAGGGGGGCGCCAACCCATTTTTATAATTTGATTATAGCATCCTGCAGCTAGTTAACTAATGTAGTGTGTGGGCCTTCTTCACATCAAAGCATACTTTTCCCCTGAATTTGCATGTTCATAGTCCGCTTGGCAAGTTTATTTTTAATCTTTACTACAGTAAACACTTTGCTCTTTCAGCTGCAGTTGGGATCATACTACACTGTGCCACAAAATCTGCCTGTCTAACTTCAAACAACATCAAACAAAACTTTTGACTGCAGCTTGGATTGCAAGATTTTTTAAATGCAGCACTGAGTCATGTGTTGTTACATTTAGAAAATTATGCAATCCCAACTGTCTGTGTTCTAAAACGGGAAAGTTAGGCATGCAGATACTGTGACACAAGGCAGGTAAACTCTGTGATCCAAGGCTAAATTAAAAAACTGGGGAAAAAACAGCACAGAAATTTTAATGAGAGGAAGGTATGGACAATGAATATACTGATCACCAGGCAACTATGTGACCCCACTTAACTGGACTAAGTTGTGCTCCTTCTGCTCATGGGGTTGCCACTGTCCAGATTTTACCCAGCCAGCCCAGTATTTGGAAGAGCTGTCTGGGTAAAACCTTGAAATAATGACATGCAATCAACCAATCACTGATCGCTACATCATCAGTACCACTCTGATGTCACCAGTCCCATCCCTGATGTTACTGCCCCTGCCCCAACATCACCGGTCCCGCTCCCACCTTTGGCGGGTCGGTGATAACCAATAATGGGCTTAAATTAGTTCAATGCGATATGGTACGTTTCATATGATATGTGCACCTTTTCATGTTTTCGTTAAGCAATTCATTGCGATAAGCACTTATCGCATTAACCAATATATATTTCAGTGACCTATGTTTTTGCTACCTAGCGGCCCATTAATAGTACCGGGAATGCTTACTTTTTGCAGTTCAATGCATCCCTAAAACAATTACTGAATGAAGTCTTTTGCGTTATCTTTCTCTTATGCCACCTTGAACTGACGGAAATGCTCTATGTCCTATCACTAAAAGCTTTTCGCCCTCTTTCTTTCTTCTTTTCTGACACTCGTGCCTTATCGCACAAGTTTTTTAAAGGCAGTTACAGCTTTGCCAATGTATATTTCAATGGTATGGTACATTTCATATGTGTGGTGCATTTTGTATGATATGTGAACCTTTTCATATGTCTGCTAAGCAATTTATTGCAATAAGAAATTATCGCATTAAAGCGATACTGACACGTTCCTATAAAAATCATAGGAATGTGTCAGTATCAAGTAAATGCTGCACCCTTAATCGTTCCCCGTAAAGTCGCCCCCTGAGCCTGTGTGCAGTAGACCTCACTAACAGATCTTCTGCGTTGCTTCAGTGAGGCTGGGGGGGGGCGGCGTGAACCTCCCATAGGCTGAATTCTGTTTTCATTCATAATCAGCCTATGGAAGGATCACGCCGCCCCCAGCCCAGCGTCACTGAAACGGTTCAGAAGATCACTTAGCAGTGTCAGAGGGTCGGGTGAACACAGGCTTGCAGGGGCTGGGGGCGACTTTGCGGGGGGCTTTGATTACACGTGCAGCATTTACTTCATACTAACACGTTCCTATGATTTTTAAAGGAACGTGTCAGTATCACTTTAACCAATATATCTTTCCATGACCAATGTTTTTGCTACCTAGCGGCCCATTAAAAGTATCATTAATGCTTAATTTTTACAGTTCAATGCAGCCCTATCTTTCCCTTACGCCACCTTGAACTGGCAAAAATGCTCTTTGTCCTATCACAACAAGCTTTTCGCCCTCTTTCTGTCTTCTATTCTGACACTCATTCCTTATTGCACAGGTTTTTAAAAGGCAGTTACAGCTACACCAATGTATATTTCATTAACAAAAGTGCTTTCAAATGCTCTAATGTTTTTAAAATATATATATATTCCAAATATATGACTTAAGCTGGCCATAGACGCAAAGATCCGATCGTACGAATCGTGGATTCGTACGATTTTCGGACCATGTGTGGAGAGTCCCGACATTTTTCATCCGTCGGAGATCGGTCGTTTGGTCGATCGGACAGGTTAGAAAATTTCTGTCGCCTGCCGATAATATCTCTGCGTGTATTGCCGATCGTACGATTTTCAGTGGGAGACTGTCACTAGTGTTGTCAGACATAAGTATCGTACGATTGCTGTCAGGGGCAGAACATTGGGTGATCTGTTCTTATTTGATCGGAATGGTAAAGACTTTGATCTGAATGGTTAGTGGAGGGTCGGGAGATGGGAAAGTCCGATCGTACGTTGATTCGTACGATCGGATCTTTGCGTCTATGGCCAGCTTTATTTGCCTTTTTTTATTTATTCCACTTTCATTCGTCTTTTTTTTTTTTAAATAAGTATGTGTGTATAACCTTTCAAAAGATAGCGATGTGTTTATAATCTTATATGTTAGCAAAAACATTTTCACACAAATCCTAAATAGGCCTTTCAACTATTGTCCTAAATAATTATTCTTAATCATTTCCCTTTCAAACGATCCCACTAATCCACCATGTAAGCGATTTAATCATCTTCAGTTGTTTGAACATGACTGTTAATCCGTTATCTTTGCAAGTTGAATGTGCTAAAGTCATTTCCAGTATTGTTTTAACACTGAGATCTGAAAGTGTTAAATTTGCCGACTGCAAACAGGACTATAAAAACCTTTCACTCCTTGGCTACTGTAACAACCTGCTTGGAGGTGAACCGATGGCCTGATGTTTCTGTGCTGTCTGCTGCACTATGCAAGCAGACAGCTAAGGCTGTGGTTCACTCCTATTGCTTTCCATGTAATTGCAAGTAGGCTTGGTTTGTTTCACCTGTTTTCAGTCTGGCCACAGGTGATCTGTGTAAGCAATTAAGCTGCCTATAAAACCTGATACTGGGTGTAATTCTTGTCTGATTTTCTGTTCCTGACCTTTGCTTGTGTTTGACCTTGCTGTATCACTACCTGAACCGACCCTTGCCTGTCTGACCACTCTTCTGGGTCCTGACTTGTACTGTGTTACTGATTGGTTTTCACTCCGGCCTGTTTATCCTGACTACGCTCCTGGTTCCTGATTCTGTACTGTATCTGCCTGTTCAAGGATTGCACTCTCTGTTCCTTGTCCTTACTGTATACGTTACAGTCCCCTTGCCTGCCCAGAACTTCCCCCTTGGTCCTCTCACTTTAAGACCTGGAATTCGAGTAGTGGAGGGCTCCTCCCAAAGCGAAGGCGGTTGTTAGAGGCAGAAGCGTGAACCAAGACCAGGACCTTGGGGTTTGTTCTGGGTTTTGTGTTCATACGTGACACATGCTCCAAATGTGGCTCAGATATGTCTAGAAAGCTGAGGAAAGAAAACGTCTTCGAAGAGTGAGAAGATTGTAGGTAAGAAGGGGTGTTGCTTTCCCTGCTGCATCACACCACTCAGCAGCGGATCCACTAGTAGTTGCTGCAACATAGTAACAGAGTAAGTTAGGCTTAAAAAAGACACACATCCATCAAGTTCAACTGTTTAAGTCTATATATAACCTGCCTAACTGCTAGTTGATACAGAGGAAGGCAAAAAAAAAACCCTTTGAAGCTTCTCCAATATGTCAGGGGGAAAAAATTCCTTCCTGACTCCAAGAGGGCAATCAGACTAGTCCCTGGTTCAATTTGTACTATGAGCTGTCTTTCATAACCCTTCATAACCCTTGCTAAAAAGCAATCCAACCCCTTCTTAAAGCTATCTAATTTATCAGCCAGTATGACTGGTTCAGGGAGAGAATTCCACATCTTCACAGCTCTCACTTTAAAAAACCCCTTCCGAATACATTGACGGAACTTCCTTTCTTCTAAGGGTAGGACTACACGGACGATTTTGGAGTGTTTTTGCACAGCGCGTCGGATCACTCCAAAATCGTCTGTGTAGTCCTACCCTAATCGGAATGGGTGACCTTGTGTCAACTGGAAAGAACTAAATAAAGCATTCGAGAGATTATTATATGATCCCCTTATATATTTATACATAGTTATTATCACTCCTTAAGCGTCTCTACTGCAACATGAACAGCCCCAACTTGGCCAGTCTATCCTCATAGCTGAGATTTTTCAATTCCTTTTACCAGGTTTGGTGCCCTTCTCTGCACCCTCTAATTCAATAATGTGTTGTTTTGCTGGAGCTAAAAACTGGGCGACATATTCTAGATGGGGCCTTACCAGTGCTCTGTACAGTGGAAGAACACCTTTAATACAGCTCAATACCTTATTTACCCTTGATGCTGCTGACTGGTATTGCTTGCTACAGCCAAGTTTATTATCTACAAGGAAGGACTTCAAGGTCCTTTTCTATAATGGATTTGCCTAGGGCAGTCCCATTATGTGTATAAGTGACTTGGATATTTTCACATCCTAGGTGCATGACTTTACATTTATCAATATTGAATCTCATCGGCCACTTAGCTGCCCAGATTGCCAGTTTGTCAAAATACTGCTGCAAGGATACTGCATCCTGAATGGAATTAATTGGGCTGAATAGTTTTGTGTCATCTTCAAACACTGATACATTACTTACAATACCCTCCCCTAAGTCATTAATGAACAAGTTAATACCAAACCCTGATGGACTCCACTAAGAACCTTACTCCAAATAGAGAATGTACCACTAACATCCAACCTGTGAACCTGATCCAGTAGCGAGTTTCCTATACATGTGCAAATGACTTCATTAAAGGGGAAGTAAACTATAAAATAGAATACGGCTAGAAATGCTGTATTTTGTATACTAAACATAAACATGAACTTACTGCACCACAAGCCTGATCAAACAAGTGATTTATGCTTTCAAAGTTGGCGACAGGGGGTCACCATCTTGTAACTTTGTTAAACATCTTTCCAAGACCAAGGCTGTGCACATGCTCAGTGCAGTCTGGGCTGCTTAGGGATCGTCATAAATTATCAAAACAGCATAAGTCAAATAATATCTGCCATAGAAGCCGATACTGCAAGACTTATTAATAATCAGAATAGGCAGACTGCACTGGGTCCTGTGTGGTCATGTAATCTAATGTGGATTTTATAGTTTTTGTATTGTTTAATACACATTTTTTCCAACTCTGCAGAACCAGTGGCTGCAGCAAAATAATCCTCCAAATAGATTCCCAATTTATCTGTTTAAATCTGTCTCCACTTTCTTTGTCCCTGCATCTGGAATTCGAAACAGTAAAGGGGATAAGGCAAAAAGGGATGAAAGATGAATCTTTCAAAAGGTGTTCATTATAAACACATTTGTTTTTGTAATTAGTTGGGTGTTTTTATGAAGTTTAATCTATGTAGAATGATAAAACTGACTATACTGAATAAAGCACGTATCAAATATTTTCGAGTAGCTGCTGGTTATGGTTGTCGACCCTGACTGCTTACTCCAAATCCTTTTCCATCCACACTTGGCAAACACAGGTACAATGCAGCACTTCAAAAGTCCAGGCAAGTCATTGAGCATGCATTTGGCTTCAAGATGTGCTTGAGTAAAGCTCACCATAGACATTAAGAATTAGTCGATTCAACAAATCCGCCAAATTATAGTGAATTTAGTGGGCACCTAAGGATGGTGTATATAACGTTTTTTTTCATCCAACATTGATTAGAAAATTGATCAGGCAGGTTAGAAGATTTTCATCGTTCACAGTGAAATGTATACATTGTCCAATTGTTTGCAGGGCCAAGAAGGCAGATACACACAGATTTCATGGTTTCAACTAGACATTATAACTTGAAATGGCCCTTTTAGTTGATGGACAAATTGTTCATTTCAAGATAAGCTTGGTCTTACAATAATGAAAACAGCTTTCTAAGATCTTTTAAAGGACATGTAAACCCCCTCCACAAAATTTTAATCAGTGAGCAGCCTCTGAAATCATTAGATAACTGCCACTCTGGTTGTTGAAAGGTTAACAGTAAGGCTGCAGCATCCCCATAATCACTTAGGAATCCTTGTACTCCTCTAGCCCACTTGCCCCCCTCCCTCAGGAATTTGCTCTGGTTGTTGACTTGTGAGCATGCTCAGTTCTTCTCAGCTCAGATTTCTACACACCCTCCATTCTAACAGCCAATGAAGAGATAGCATTGCTGGTTCCCATAGAAACTTTAGCTGTCTGGTCCTATTCTGCTCATCCCCTGCAGAACTGCTTATCAAAGTATGTTGTACCTGTGTAAAACTGCATTCTGCATTGCATGAACTTTACAAGACACATGTCCTGTTTGCAGATGTTAATGTTACGGATGATGTGTCAGAGGGAAAATGTCCGCCGGGTGAAAGCTGCTATTGGTTTTAGGAAAATGATGGAGTATATGCAGTACAAATGATGTGGCTTGGGTGGGGAAGAAATGCCCAACTTATATACATGGTAGGAAAATGTAGGCTTTACACATCCTTTAAAGGGGATGTAAAGGCAAAAAATAAAACCTCATTATAGTGTTCCCTAGTTGCAAAGAAAGATATCTCTAATATAATACACAAAAGCCATGAATATCTTGTAAATTATATAATTATAAACGGTTAGTTCTGATGTCATCAGTTATAAACGGCAAGTTCTGATGTCATTTCTGTCACATGACTCACTAAAACTTGTGTATTATAATAAATAAAGTAACCCCGGTTGTAAAATATGAGGATATTAGAAGTTACCTTGGAGTTCCATGACCTGTATAAACTATGTATTTTATACGGTCATGAAACTCCTCGGTAACTTATAATATCCTTATATTTTACAAGAGGGGGTACTTAATTCACTATATACTGTCATTAAAAAATTTCTACCGTTTTTATAAAAAAGTTGAATGTATGCAGTCCTATTTCTCTTCGCTGTACTCCCTCTGACTTCTGCAGACACAGTTCTCTAGACGGTCCCTGGTTGCTGAGCAGGGAAAGAAGCAGTGCTGCCCAAAATGTTTACACCACCAGGAAGGAAGGTGGGGGGGGTTGTTCTGCACAGAGGTTAGCAGAGAATGCCAAAGGTTAGCCAGATTAACAAATAAAACTTAAAATTACCCTGAAAAATGCTTCTATACCTTCCAAAGTGTAATTGGTCCCCTGCTCAGCAGCCTACACGGAAAACATTGAATGTAATTTAAACTAAGACACACATAGCATGATAATAATGATTAGTTTTGTTTTTTGTAAATTACCCATATTTTTGTGTTGCATCCTAGCTACTGTTGTTTTTCTTTTCAACAGCTATCTAGTTATTACAGTATGTGACCGCAGCAAGCAGCCAGGGTTTGTAATGGCAGACTACAATAGTATTAGAAATGGATACAAATATAAACCAAACCTGACACCCCAAAATTGTGTGATGGCAGGATCAATTACCATTTTTTTTTGTGGAAAAATGACATGTTGAATTAATCATTACACATTTTTCATTAAACCTTTTAAATGCACATTCTGAAGAAGCCTAAGTATATTTAGGCAACTTAGACATGGGAAGTAAATGGTTCTAAAAAAGTAAGTAATACCAACAATATTATTTGAGACTAAGATATAATCAATTCTTGTCCCCACCACATGTTGGGAGGAAAAAATGTGTAATGTCCTTTTCCTTTGGGTGTAGTAGTCTCCAGATGTCAGTCAGTCCAGAGGAGTTAAGTAACTTGCTCATCCATCTGGATTTTTTCCTTGCATTGGCCCTTTTGGAATCTGATCCATCTAGAGACCACAAATGATTCTCATTGAAGTCGTCTCCTAAAATAATATTAGATTGAGGGATTTTCAAGATTCTATGTCTAAGGTCAAAAGTAAACTTTCTTTAGTGTGATTGGGAGCATAACGAAATAACATGCCATTTCTAGTGATGGGCGAATTTATTCGGCAGGCGTGAATTCGCAGCGAATTCCCGTGAGTCTGGCGCCGTTTCGCGAAATTTTGCAGGAAATTCGCAAATTTTTCAGCAAAACGGCCCAAATTCGCCCATCACTAGCCATTTCTTATCCTGGATCAACACTTCAACATGAATAAATCTACCTTGCTCATCTTTATATTCTTATAAAATTTGGGCATTTAAGTTCCAATAGAATAAAATTGCCTTTTTTTTATGGCCGGGGAAAAAGCCATAACTCCAAATCATTCTCTAAGAAAGGTGTCCTTTAGTAGTGCGCATGCGCAGTAGTAGTACGCATGCGCAGTAGAATGAAATAGCTGGCTTTTTAGTTAAAGTTTGGGTTTTCATTCTAAAGCGCAGCCGCGAGAAGCTGGAAGAGGATCGCTCCGTGGTGCTCACTGGAATAAACATGGGCAAGTGCAGTTTTCTGCTGATAGCAGCACAGGCCCGGGGGTTTCAGGTAAGTAAATACATTCACTTGGGGGTGCCTAACATTTAGCTCCATTTTATCCAAATAATCATTTTTAAAAATAATTTCCCTTTTCTCTGTAATAATAAAATATTTATTGGTGGCAAAATAATCCATTTGGGTTTATTTCATGTTTAAAATATTTTCTAGTAGACTTAAATAGGTGGTTCATCTTATATTAACTGTTATTTTGTTATAGAATGGCTAATGCTAAGTAACTTTTCCTTTGGTCTTCATTATTTTATATAGTTTTTTAATTATTTGCCTTTTTCTTCTGTCTCTTTCCAGTTTTCAAATAGGAATCACTGACCCCATCTAAAACAAATGTTCTGTAAGGCTACAAATGTATTGTTACTTTTTATGACTCATCTTTCTATTCAGGCCCTCTCCTATTCATATTCCAGTCTCTTATTCAAATCAATAGATTATTGTTAGGGTGATTTGTAACCTAGCAACCAGATTGCTGAAATTGCAAACTGGAGAGCTGATAAATAAAAAGATAAATGAACTCAAAAAACAGAAACAAAAAATGAAAACCAATTGCAAATTGTCGCTGAATATCATAATCTGCATCATACTAAAAATTAATTCTAGGGATGCACCGAATCCAGGATTCGGCCGAATCCTTCTGCCCGGCCGAGCCGAATCCTAATTTGCATATGCAAATTAGGGGCGGGGAGGGAAATTGAGTGACTTTTTGTCAGAAAACAAGGAAGTTAAATATGTTTTCCCCTTCCCACCCCTAATTTGCACATGCAAATTAGGATTTGGTTCAGTATTCAGCCAAATCTTTCACGAAGGATTCAGGGGGTTCGGCCGAATCCAAAATAGTGGATTCGGTGCATCCCTAATTAACTCGCAGGTAAAGAAGCCCTTTAAGGTATGAAAATCCAAATTAAGGAAAGATCCATTATCCAGAAAACCCCAGGACCTGATAATTCAGAATAACGGGTCACATACCTGTATTGCTGCATAGAGATTGTCCTGTTCTTAGCTTTTCAACTGGTCTTCATCATTTATAATTTGCCTTTCTATTATGCCTTCTTCCAGCTTTCTAGTCGGTGTCTAACCAGGATTTTTCCTATTGATCTTACAGTCTCTCCATCATACCATGCCTGGTTGCTAGGGCAAATTGTACCCTAGCAACTAGATTGCTGCTGAAATACCAAACTGGAGAATAGCTGAACAAACAGAACTTAAAGGGGTGGTTCGCCTTTAAAGTAACTTTTATTATGTTATAGAACCACCAAGTCTAAGCAACTTTTCAATTGGTTTTCATTATTTATAGTTATTTTTCTTTTGATTCTTTCCAGCTTTTAACAGGCGTCACTGTCCCCTTCTAAAAAAACAAATGCTCTCTAAGGCTACAAATGTATTATTATTTCTACTTTTTATTACTGATCCTTCTATTCAGACTCTCTCCTATTCATATTCCAGTCTCTTATTCAAATCACTGTATGGTTGCTAGGGTAATTTGGGCCCTAGTTACCAAATTGCTTAAAATGCAAATTGAAGAGCTGCTGAATAAAAAGCTAAATAACTTAAAAACCTTCAATAATAAAAAATTAAAACAAATCTTAAATTATCTCAGTATATCACTCTCTACATCATACTAAGGGGCAGATTTATCAAAGGTCGAGGTGAATTTTCGAATGAAAAAAATGTGAATTTCGAGCTATTTTTTGTGTACTTCGACTAGGGAATAGTCCAATTTCATAATTCTTATCCAAGAATCACGAAAAAAAGAAAAAAAAAGAAGGAAATAAAAAAGAACAATTAGGCTGTTCATTTATAACCACCTATACCCCGGGAGCGCAGGAGATAAAAGAAAATCATAAATAGACATTGGAATGTCTTGGAGGGAGATGAACTCCTAAAAAGGGAAAATCCCTCAAAAACCAAATTTGATATATAGGAGAGCAAACAATCTGGGCCAAATGTTGGTTCGTAATTTTATCCCCACAGAAAAAACAAGAAATAAAAAACAAAAGGATGAATGGAAAGGTTTCTTTCCATGTGCACATTGTAAAGCATGTAGATATGGGAAGAAGAAGTTACAATTCACATCAAATGTTACAAATAGAAAGTACAACATTGAACATTGTATTAAGTGCACAACACAAAATGTCATTTATTGTCTAGAATGTCCCTGTGGTCTCCAATACATCGGGAAAACGAACAGAAAATTAAGGGAAAGAATAAATGAACATGTAAGGAATATAGAAAAGGGAGTAACCAATCACAGTGTGTCCAGACATTTTAAAGAACACCATGAACAAAAAGCTAAAGGTTTAAAGTTTTGGGGCATCAGTATAGTACAGCGGGATTGGAGAGGTGGGGACATAGTTAGGAGAACGCTCCAGGCGGAGAGCAAATGGATCCACAAAATGCAAATTTTCACTCCACAGGGGCTGAATATAGATATAAACCTGAGAGCATTTTTATGAACTTTGAATTAGCTGATTGGATCAACATAAAATAAACACAGGATACAGTACAGTTAAAGATGGTAGCACTAACGAAGTGGAACAAATAGTAACTACGAATAGTAGGAAAGAAATGTAGCAATTCACAATGAGATATAACATATAATTTCACTTAAATAAATAATAAAAAAATAAAAAAACATCATATAAATATACACGAAAAGATATTATAACAGTATTGTATAAGCACTGAAAAATGCACAAAATACAAATAGAAATAATAAAAAGAAACAGAACACATGGAGAAAGAAAAGTTAATGTTTTATTCACCCACACAAGCACTATGAAAATGAGGTGAGATATAATTTAATAATAATTTACTAATTAAAAATATAGGAAACACACAGATTTGTAGAAGAAAAAGTGTTTTGAAACATAAAATACTTGAAATAGCACTAAACAATCCAAGTAGCACTATGTAAATTGAAATTGGGGTTCGATAGGTGAACTATAACTCTCACTGCATGTAATCACTATAGGTAGAAAGTGTACTCAAAATGATCCGAGAGGTGAATCATAGCTCTCTCAAACTGTTTGTGATTTCCCCTTGTACATTGTGTATTGTATAACGATGTATAAATGTCTTTGAATAACCGATTAGATTTAGTAATAAACAATAAGGGAGACGTGATTGGCCACTAATGTGAAGGGAGTTCCCCGCTGCAATCCAGATCTCCAATGAAATCCTTACGACAGAGAAAGACGCACACGCAAGGCGCGCAGAACAGGAAGTGAGCGCTATGGAACGCACAAGGTGGAACGCGGAAGTACGAATAGCTACCGAGACAACCGACCGGAAAGAGTTTAAAAAGGGCAATGCGGTTTTTAATAATTAAGCCTCTGATGAAGCTGTGAACAACAGCGAAACGCGTTAGGTGAAGGAGAACGCTCATCGGTCCAGTATAAGCACCACGAGGAGGTCTGAATCCGGCTGGCAATCACCATCCTCTGGGACTTTGCAAACTACAATAATTTGGACTGAATGCGATCATACTAAGAACAAAATGTGAGTGTATTTATTGTTTTTAAGAAGTATTTTAAATAAAACGTTATTATACTATTTCCGATTTCTCTAACCCTCCTTTGGAGTCCATGGAGGATGCAAGGTTAAACTAGGACCGCACAGGAGGAGTTAATAAACACGCTTGACCACGGGAGTGGTTTGTAAGTAGGCATTTTTTCTAAACGGTGGAGGTGTTCCAAATTTGCTATATGGACCCACTGCTGCACTGAAGAAACATTTCTCACTCTGCACCCCTCTAACACTTGTTCCCCCAACCAGATGCATATAAGAGAAAGGGGAGCACTTACAAAATAAGTCAATTAGAAGCACTTGGTGATACTCATCATCTACAGTGAACGTATTACGCTATGGTAGTTCCTAATTTCTGTTGCCACAGGCGCTGATCCCTTCTGCATATTTTCCTGGAAGTATACACATTAGTTTGGATTCCAATTTGAAACCACCAATTTGTAAGTGGTTCTTTACATTGAGGTTGTGGAGCACTGCCGGGTGATGTTGTGATGGCCAGTTCTGTTAATGCCTTTAAGAGTGGCTTGGATGATTTCTTGGATAGACATAATATCAAAGGCTATTGTGATACTAAACTCTATAGTTAGTGTATGGGTATATATAGTTTGTGAGTGTATGGAGGGGTCTGTTGGTGTGTGTATGTATGGATGCTGGGTCTCATTTGGAGGGGTTGAACGTGATGGACTTTGGTCTTTTTTCAAACCGATCCAACTGTGTAAAGGTATTGACTAATGCCAAAATAATGTACTTTTACCCTTACCTCAGAATACTTAATATTTGCTCAGAATGGACATGTATGGGAAAATCTAGCAGCTTCACAATATTTCTTGCATACTTTTCAACAAGAATAAATTGATAATAGTAAATCAAAATGTGAAAATTGGTGCAAAATATGACATGATATTGTCTTTTAAAAGGAGAAATAATTTATTGTATGCATTGTAGGGCTGTGGATTGGATTTTTAATGATAAAAAAAATACATAAAACAGATGTTTGTATAACATCATTGCATTATAATAAGCCACCCCACAAAGATTTGATATAATGTAGCTTATAAAAAAAAGAAAATATTAGCACTGATATATTTCATTTTTTTTTTAACCAGCCTGCTGTTTAAAAGAGAATAATACATTATTCAACTTTGGTTTCTTTTCTCTAAAGGAGAATGAGGGCCTGTTTCACTCTCTACATATCTATTATACCTAATTTTTCATAAATTTTAATAAGAACAAGAACATATATTTTTTACTCTGCTAAGGTAATCAGTATAGCAGCTAAAATTAAAATATGCACAATAGTAATGTAAAATGTAATCAGTAATAACATGGATACTTGGCTGTTAAGGAAAAATAAGTGGAAAATACTGGATGTCCTTAGAAATTTGTCCATAGAAATATATGGAGATTTATTTTTCTTTCTTTTTTTACATTATACATTTACAGATTGCCAATAAGGTATCTTTCATATCTAGCACTGAAGAATTTTCTTTATAATATGAAAAGGAATATGTCAGAGGAACCCACTTAGTCTTCTTGAAAAGCTTTTAATAAGACAAAAATCTGGAGGTATCAAAACAAAACAAAACTGCTATAGAACAAAATATTAATTTAATCAAGCATGACTCATTGAGAGATGATCCAAGCTAATATAAATCTTTTTTTAAACAAAGGTACAGTTCAATCAAGTGTGGTATTGTTAATTTTGTGTGTGGGCAAAGAAAAGTGGTCAAGCAGAGCACATGAATTGCAAAATCAAACGCTTCCAGCTGGGAATACACAAATTAGAATAAAGGTTTCATCAGATCAGTTAGAAAACCAAGCATTTATATAATTTGGAGAATTTCTCAGTGATGGAAGTGGTTGTAAGGGATCCTCCATTTCTGGCTCTACTAAGGAAAGATAGCATTACTTACCCTTTCAGCACCTAGCCAGTTTTGGATTAACAACCCTTTAGGCTGAGAAGAAATAACTAGTAGGCCGGTATTTTTTCCAGAAAGGTGGTAACCCTGTCATTACATGATGTACAAAATGAACTAAGCTAAAACGCTGTACAAAGTTCAATCAGACACAAATATCCATTTTTTTACCTACAATGCAACATTTTACCAACAGTTCCAGGGTAATAGTTCCCTGTATTAAATTCCAACATATGTCTTATTCAGTCACATTGTTTGCTGGGGGACATAATTTTAAATTCACTACAGAGTTAGAATACTATTCGGCAGTGTAGAGACACTGGTATAGGTATGGGATCCATTATCTGGAAACCGAAAGACTGTCTCCCATAGACTCCATTATAATCAAATAATCCAAATTTTTAAAAATGATTTCACTTTTCTCTATAATAATAAAACAGTAGCTTGTACTTGATCCCAACTAAGATATAATTAATCCTTATTGTAAGCAAAACCAGCCTATTGGCTTTATTTAATGTTTACATGATTTTCTAGTAGTCTTAAGGTGCAAAGATACAAATTACAGAAAGACCCGTTATCCAAAAAGCCCCAGGTCCCGAGCATTCTAGATAACAGGTACCATACCTGTACTATAACCACATTTGTTAAACGTTTTAATTGTTTCTAGCATCTGGTCAAATGCAAAATGTAGGTTAGACCAAATGCTGGTATTTTTAGCCGCTGGTCAACACTGTAGCATAGGTTTAAGTATAAATTCAAGCCCATATTTGTGGCGATGCCACAAAGGCCCGGGTCTAGGGCGGCAAAAATTAGAGGCGGCATGCTGTCCAGCCTCTTTATGGGGAGCTGTGCGTCCCAAGTTCGATGGTGCTTGCGTGCGCTCACGGGCATGGTAGTGAGGGTGCATGCTAGGACCGTGCCGCCGATCGATTGGACCTGGCGGCCTAGGGGCACGTGCCTGAGAAATCTGGCCCTGTCTAAATTGTACCTATATATTGCTTCTAGCTGCCCGTCAGGCTTGAGCTAGTGGCAGAAGGGGAGATTAGTCGGCAAGTGATAAATATTAACTGCTGCAGGCGACTAATTTCCCAGAAATGCCTTCCAACAGGCAAGAATGTGAATCGCTGGTGGGATGGCATTCTTGTCACTTCATTTTCCAAAATTGCCTCACAAGGAAACTCCCCATGTGCCATCAGCCTTAGAACAAGAAACTACTTACAGTGCAGGCTGTGTATGGGGAAGAAGCACACCAAACTGTACTGTACAAAAGCCTTTATCAACTTCTGCATTCACCAGTACAAGATGGTGTGTTTCCTCCCTGTACACAGCTTGGATGGTGCATTTGGCTTGGAAGCGCCCTGGGAAGTGAATGCACCCTTTAGTGACAAGTAAGTGGTGTGCTGCAAGAAAGTATTGTAAGAAGTAATACTGACACTAAAAATGTTCTTCATTTATCCCTCAGATGAATCTGCTATATATTCTGCATATGCATAGAGAGGAATTCTGACTGACATTACAGACAATCCCTTATTATATTCCACCTGGCAAACCTGGAAAGAATTGAGAAAACAGAATAGCTTAAATAGTAATCACTCTTTATACTTCCCCCCTTTTATTTAATCCAGACTTCCAGAGTGGACAGGCATTGACGGTTGAGTTTGCTTGAGTTCTGCATGGCTGGAAAGTAAGGCGGGGGCTCCCCCTCCTGTTCATAAGTTTGATTGTTTCCCTGCAGAGCAGTTAGGGACCGTCTGACAATTCCTATCCACAGCAGTAAATGGAGGGAGAATTTCACTACATACAGTCAGTTTTCTTATGAAAAAGTGCCTTTAAATGCCCTTTTAAAAAAAAAAGATAAATAAGTATTGCTCATTGTTGCAAAATGATAAGCTGAATGGCAAACTCTTTGTGGAAAGACCATTATTGTCCTTTTGGAGGGGAAAGTCTAATGGGGATAACGTTACAAAAGCAGATATTGTCTCCAAAAAAAAAAAAAACCTGTAACCTCTAGGAAAGCCCTATTCACTTGCCTTGAATGCGGTAACTACACAGCTGTAATAAGAGGGGATCACTGTGTTCACATTTCTAAGGATTGTTCAGTCAAACTAAAGCTCTTTACCACATGTAAAGGTAGTGATAGATGCACCAACATGCACCAATATTATCGTATAAAAGATTTTTTGTGTGATAATCATTGTGTGTGTGGTGGGAGACAAGGCAATCAAAATCAGTAAAAAGCTAAATCATCAGAGCTAAAGATCAGAGCTAAATAATTATTTTTTTTTACCTTCATATCTCACGATTCAGCTCTTAAAGGAGAAGGAAAGGCTAAAATTTAGTAAGTTTTATCAGAAAGGTCCATATAAATACATCAGTAAACCCTCAAAATAATGCTGCTCTGAGTCCTCTGTCAAAAGAAACACAACATTTCTTTCCTTCTATTGTGTACACATGGGCTTTTGTATCAGACTTCCTGTTTTCAGCATAAACCTCCAGGGCAGGTTTGAGCATGCTCAGTTTGCTCCTCTCCCTCCTCCCCTACCTGCTGTAATCTGAGCCAAGAGCTATGAGTGAGCAGGGAAACTCAGGTAGGATGTGATGTCACACCAAGCGGATATGGCAGCTGCTATCCTAAACAAACCGAAAGAGCTTCTAGAGCTGTTTAGTCGAGTATGGTAAAGCATTCTACAGATTAAATAGTGTTATAGCTTGCACTATTGTGGCTTATCTATTGGCAATAAACTGCTTTGCTAGCTTTCCTTCTCCTTTAATGTTAGTAGTGTTGACTAAAGATTTTTTTTTTACAACTAATGGTCATGGGAAAGATTGTAATTATAGCATGTATGGCCAACTTACGTCTGAGGGATTGTTTACTTACTAAAGTGCCCATGTGGAGTGATATGTAGAGCAAGTGGCTAAGATGTTCAGAGTAGGTTTAACTAAACATAAAAGCATTATAAACATTTTTAAACTAGAGGATGTTAAAAAGGTAAAAGAGAAAGTAGTATAAGATGGAAACGATGTTTGCTTTTTTTTTTTAAAAAAAACAACACAAAAAATTACTGGCATAGCTGGGACCGAATTGACAAAAAATGATGTGTTCAGAAACCTACTGGATATAGAAATCTTTACACTCGAAGGTTAAATGGAAATTGGAGTTTGTCATGCTTTTTATGAACACTCTGTAACAATCATACCCCTCTTTTATAGATAATACAGTACCAGTTGGGTATAAGGGAAGTAGAGGTTAAAGCTAACAGCCCCACCGGTGCGTAAGTAACATACAGTATCTCATGCAGATAAAATGGGTATAATTTCTAAGTAGTACAATGATGTTATTAATTATATGCAATGGTGCAAAATATTTGATATTTACAGAGTAGGTTGAATTATGGCGGTGTGCAGTGTCATTCTCGTTTGGAACATGGACTTTTTTGGGGTTTTTTCACATTGACTATTTTTTTTGGACTTTTTATAATTTTTTAAATATGTTTTGCATATGTAATGACACAACATATTTTATATATGGATATACCCTAGCCTCACTTCACAACTTTATGCAAATGGATAGCCAAGCCTCACTAAGCTTAGGGGTGGGTCCACTATTACTTTTTTAAAGGGATTCTGGTGTAGTTTTTATTTCTAAATTACACTGTTTACACTACAAATAATTCACTCTACCATTTACAAATTTATTCCTCCTTTATCTCAGGTCATTTTACCTGGTCATGTGCTTTCAGAAAGAGCCAGAACTTTAGGATGGAAATGCTTTCTGGCAGGCTGTTGTTTCACATACTCAGTGTAACTGAATGTTTTGCAGCGGGACCTGTATTTTACTATTTAGTGCTGTTCTTAGATCTACCAGGCAGCTGTTATCTTGTGTTAGGGAACTGCTATATGGTTACCTTCTCATTGTTCTGTTGTTAGGCTGCTGGGGGGGGGGAGGGAGGGGCCGATATCACTCCACAACAGTAAAGAGTGACTAAAGTTTATCAGAGCACAAGTCACATGACTGGGGCAGCTGGGAAACTCACAATATGATCTCGAAAATAGACTGAGGCGCAATAGCAACAGGCTGCTTAGGTTCCCTGAGTGTGCGGAAGGTGAGGTGAAAACTTTATTCAATAATGGCTAACTACAATGTTTAGGTAGACCCCCTTACCTTAACATTCTCACTAGAAAGAGTTCACTGTGTCCCTATGCGTGCTCCCCTCCGCACGCCCTAGCTTGACCTTCCTTGCCAGAATACTGAATGCCAGAGACTGGACTAAAGGTCAGCTGTCATTTGAAAACGTGGACATTGCTATTTACCCAGATTATTCTGTGGAAGTTCAAATTGTGTACGCCATGCTTTACCCGGCCAAATTCAGGGTCACCCTGAATTGAAAGGAGCACTTCTTTATATCACCACAGGATGCTGCTGCGTGGCTGGACAGCAACTATGATGGTAGGCCTTGACTGACTGGACACACGGAGTGGATTCCGGCAGAGAATCATTTTTATACCGTCTATCTATACTGGTAACCCACGCATAAGACTATTCAGATGAGACACAGGCAGCTTATAACGACAAAAGCACAGATTCGGCTATGTCTTCTTCACAAGCATGTGTAAATGGGGTGTGCCACCGGAGTGGTCCCTCTCCTCTTGCTTGTCCATGGCTTACCTCAGGTATTGGCCAGGATGGCCAAGCTGGTTATTGATATTATCTACACCCCCACGCATCTCTTTGAGGATGCCTATGGAACTGGTTTGTATGATTTCCCTCAAGATGGAGGTGAATGTTTGGATACATTCTGCTTTACTGTTGGTTTCAAAGCAGAACGGGTTGGAAAGGACAGATAGACATAAGACCTTAAAGAGACTACTCACAGATAATTGCTTACCGAAGCATCCATATGGTCCTGGGTTTGTTTATAGCACACAGCAATACAAGGGTATATGGTTTTACTACTGTATTTCATACATTATAACTGCATAATATGTCTCTTGCGGCATTGAACTGGAACGTAGAAGAAGAAACAGCACTCGGACGTGGCACCTTACAGGGGGTAAATTACTAGCAATAACAAAAGTTGGTTGGTGTTATCACTCTACCTATACAGCAGGCACCACAGTACTACTTAAGAAAACGCTAAACGTCTAGCGCCTTACACTAAAGACAGACCGTCTGGGAAGATTTGTATTTATACACTGCCATATAAATGCTTCTGAATTTTTGCTAGCTAATATATCTATAACTCCTCCTTATGCAGATGAATGTGTACACCAGTTGATTACATTTGTAACCTCCCGGCCTATCGTCCCATCTCTCTGCTATGCACAGACATTAAAATATGGGCAAAGCTGAAATCACTCCGGTGGTGTAAAGTCTTGCACACGGTAATATCAGAAGACCAAATGGGCTTTATGCCAGGCAAGGCCACGTCCCTAAATATAAGGCGTTTATACCTAAGATTACCAAGGCCTCTATAGTGGTTTACGACATTAATTCACAAGCCTTTTTGCTCTGCCTGAGCACAAGACAGGGTTGCCCCGTGTCCCAGCTATTATTTGCCTTAGTCATTTGCCCTGGCAAAAAAACAACACTCTAGGCTGGTGGCTAGGGGAAATAGAGGAATTCATAAAATTGTACTCAGATGACACCCTAATATATTTGGGGGACCATGCCCCCTCCCCACAGGTACTATTCAACCTAACCACCAAGTTTGCCCATCTCTCAGGGCTAGCAATGAGCCCACTCAAATCAAGGATATTGTTAATGGACAAACCACCCCCTCCCCACACACACCACTACAGCTCCCATTCCCATTCGCAGACCGTTTTACTTATTTAGGGATTGTAATCAAGTTACCTGTATCTGAATTTTATAATTTAAACATGCTTCCACTCCTAACAACTATAGTTGCTAAGGAAAAAACCTGTGAGTCCTTACTGATAAGCCCTATGGGCAGGATGCAACTAATAAAGATGATATTGATTCCTAAGATAACGTGCTACAGCAAGCCCCTCTTACAATAAAGAGAGCTTTTTTTTTTTTACCAAATTGAATACGACTTTTAGACAATTGATTTAAGCCAACTCCTGTTCCCAACTGAGCCTAACAAACTTGAATAGAGGGAAGCTGCAGGGAAAGGTGGTTTTCCCTAATATATTTTGTGTTGCCTTGCCGCACAACTCCTACTGCATAAACTTCTTCTGGGTGGTAATAATACCCCTCTCCAATGGCTACTTACCAAAAAACCCCAAGCAGTGGCTTAAGATAACTCTGTAATGTCCTTCATGATTTAGCAAGGTTATGCTCTACACTGGCTTACCCTAACAAACACCGCTATGGAGAAATTACTGCTTTCCAGGGATAGCCAAACTGGGCAGAAACTTGGTGTGGGAGAGGCATTCTTGCAATAAGGGATGTATGGCAGGAGGACAAAATGGTCCCCTTTGAGGTGCAAAGGCAAACATTCCAGTTACCTGCCCACCAATGGTTGCAATAATCCCAGATCAAGAGATGCTTACACATACAAAATAGCAAACATCCTATCGACTTGCCCAGATCTACCTAATTGATCAATTCCTACAGGGTTCATCTAAAGGCCTTATTTCTAAAATATATATGAACCTCCATACCAAGCTATTTGAAACACCACTGGCCATGCAAATGGGAGAGAGACCTGGACCAACTGGATTATGAGGAATGGGATCAGTTGTTAGCTTCCCCACTCTCAGTCTCGTTGATTTACAGGGATAGGATATATCGCCACGCTCTGCACAGCAAATCTTTTTGTCCTGCTTTCTATTTCCAAAATGTTGGGAGGTACTGTATGTATACAGTATATATGAATGTGATGTATTGTTACCGGCAACACTCACCAAGGTTACAGTCTCCCTGGGCTCCAAATAAACTAACTCCATAATGATGCACTGTTCAGTATGACATGAATATATTCCTCTTGGCATTAGCCCTGACTGCCATATTGTAGAATGCCATTGCCATAGGGCAGATTTTCTCAAATTAATATGCATTCTCTGTGCTTAGGCCTGCTTAGCTGCTACTCCAAATGATCTGCTACTGCCCATGATTACTGTGGTTTCATGTAGCACAGGCAATAATATACTCCTTAACAGAATTTGATCCAATTGCTTAACCAATAACTTAACTTTGTTTTTGGGATTGTAAAGGAGATTTGAAGGCAATACACATACTGTACCCATGTTGATTGACATGCTTTCTAGTACTGTACAAGTAAAATCAAAGAAATCTTACTTTCACCGTGCCATGCTGAGGTCTATAAAAATGCATTTTATGGTGACTTTGAGTGCAAGAAATTCCAATTTGTGCGCCAGTGAGCAGCACATATTGCATGCAAAAATACTTCCAAAACACAATAAAATTGGTTAAGAGGTCCCTACTCAATAGAGCTTAAAATCTAATAACTATCCTTGCAAGTTTCTACATTCACTTGCTGAAGATGTGATTTAAGTTACTGAACGCACACACTTGAATAGGATATGGAACTGATTATAAGCAGCATTGTATATTTTTACATGCAGAACTTATTTATGTATGTGCAGTACACCAACAAGCTTCATGCTGCCCCTACATAATTTATTGTAAGTGTAACATGTTTTGATTAATTTTAGCTTTTACACTATTGGTATGTGAGCCTTCTTTATATAGGAAAGCTCTGGAACTGTAAAAGCAGGGGCTACATGACAAGGGATCTGAATGACAAGCAGCCAGATTACATTGGTTTAGACTGGCAGAATAAGATTTAGCTGTGATTGGGTGAGAGCCAGGGTTGCCAGGTTTACATTTCAAAACCAGCCAAAGTCTATATAAAAATAGCCAAAAAGTAGCCAAAAACCATTTTAAAAGTAGCCCAAAAATAGCTCAATTTGTACACTGAAACAAATTGTGCTGGAGTCTGGAGTGGAGGGCTGAACAGAACTGGGCATCACCCCCCCAAACTAACAGTAGACAGGCTCAGGGGGAATCAATGTCTGTTTCTTTAGTGAAACTGCCAGGGTCGGAGGGAAATAAGTAGATTTTTCAATTAAAATAACAGGCACAGATAGTAAGAGCAGGAATGCTGTGCTGGAAAATTGGGCAGGTTTTTAAAGTCCAAACCCGCTGCAACTTCTAATACTAGCCAAATTCCATATATTGGCATTTGGACCTTTAAAACCCGCCAGTAACTTTTAAAAGTAGCCCAATTTGGTTATAATACCGCCAACCTGGCAACCCTGGTGAGAGGGAATGAGTTCAGGCGGGGAAAAGCTTGGTTGTGGGAGAAGAAATTAAGGGCAAGAAGCAGTTTACGTCCTTGCTTGTCTTCTGTGCAGGTAGAAACACGAGGCTGAGCTCTTTCTGTAATATAATATTATTAGCTGCAGTTTATACACCTTAACTGCTCGTTAGTCTCTTGCTGTTTATTTGCTGTTTTGCAGCAGTTAATCTCACTTTAGTCACTAAGGCAGCATGGAAGTCAGCCTGGGCCAAACAGGCACCCTTTGTATTACATAGAAATCCAGCCTGTGGCACTTAGCTGCTGACTGCTGTTACTGCAACTCATTATACACAGTATAGTATTCAGAGATGGCTTTTTGGGCTCAGTTGGAAGTAGGGCAACGTTTGAATACAGTCATTTTCTTGGGCTTCGCTATACTAATGCTGTGCATTGCACTGTATTTGTATGGATATAGTTACTTGATTCAGCAGCCTGTCTTTAGAGCCTGACCTCTCATTTTACTGAGTCGCAGATGTCATATATATATATATATATATATATATATATATATATATATATATATATATATATATACCTGATTAACCCATGCAGTGCCTGCAGGCTAGCCATATATTTATTTGGACAACATTCCAACTGCCCTGTTATCATACCCTATAGAGGCTGTCATTCAGGTTGTATGCATAGGACAGGAGTAGTTCTAATGTGTTTAGGTATATATATATATATATATATATATATATATATATATATATATATATATATATATATATATATATATATATATATATATACACCTAAGAGAGAGAGGGGGGGGGAGGATTCCAGTATGGTTCCCTCTATGAGTTTATCATGGAACATGTGGCAGAGCTCTCTCTTTTACATGTTATTAGCTGCGGTATATACCCATTAACTCCTCACTATACTGCTTGCTTTGGGGGATGTTAGTTGTGTGCCCCTCCCTTGCGGTTTTATAACAGTTAATCCCACTGTAGTCACTCAAGCAGCATGGGCCCAAAAGGCACCCCTCTGTATTATAGAGAAATCCAGGCTGTGACACTGAGCTGCTGCTACAGCAACTGATTATACAGAGAGCTGGCAAGCATTCTCTCTGGGAAAAGTGGTAATGCTACTTCATGGTCTAAATTAGTATAAAATCATAGCGCCTTGCAAAAAAAAAAGTACACTTAGCTCAATGTCGCTTGCAGTTTCATATTAATTTGGGGGGATAGATGCAATTTCACCATATCTGTGCTATTATATAAAAAGTCCACAATATTGTATCATACGGGCCTGCTTACTGTAGCTTCCCTTGATGAGCTGGGTGAGAGGTAGGATTTCTACATTATATATTTAGCTGATCACTTAGCTCCCCGGCACAATGCGAGCCTTTATTTTCATAGAGCCTAGTCAATACAGTACAAGTACAAGCCAGTGAGAAACTAATAGTCCCCATCCCAGTCATATTTATTTCTGTGGCTAGTTGTCATTACAGTGACCATAATATCAAAGCTTCAGCAAAAGTGGTTGGTTGACCTTTCCCTCTGCGTTGGGACCTTATGAGCTAGGCTTGTGCAGCTGGAAGGAGGTCTCTATAGAGGATTGGCTACTACAGAAACTGCATGGGAGAGTGTTTGGTTGCCCTCTGGATCAGGCAGGTAGGGCTTGAAGCAGGTCTCCATGGTGTGGATGAGAGGTTACTGGAGCAGCATAGTGAAGTGTTTGGTTGACCCTACCCTCTGAGCCAGGCATGTACTGCTCTCTACTGTGTGGATGGGCTGCTCCAGAAGCAACATAGTTGAGTGGCCAGTTGGCCGTACCCTCGGAGTGGGTCTCTACAGTGAGAAAGAGCTGCTACGGAAGCTGCACAGTAAAGTGGCCGGTTGAGCTTACCCTCGGAGCTTGGCTGTCAGAGCAGGTCTGCACATTATGGAAGGGCTATCGGAGCAGGTCTCCACAGCATGGAAGGACTGTTGGAGCAGGTCTCCACAGTGAAGAAGGACTGTTGGAGTGGGTCTCAACAGCTAGGAAGGGCTGGCGGAGCTGGCGGAGCTGGTCTGGCCACAGCGAGGAAGGGCTGCTACAGAAGCAGCATAGTAAAGTGACCGGTTGGCCTTACCCTCGGAGCTGGGCTCTCTGAACTGGGTCTCCACAGTATGGATGGGCAGCTCTGGGACCAGCATGGTAAGGGGTGGTTGACCTTTCCCCAGGACTTGGGCAGGGGCAGCTGAGGGCCTCCAGAACAGATGAGCAGGCTGACCTGCATTCTATTGTTATTAAAAGAATGGTAAGTCTGGTATCCAGGATGGAATCAAATTGCCTTTGAAAGGCTATGTTAGCGTCATAGTCTACCTCACGGGCAGAGTAAATGGTAAGTTGTATGAGTTGTAAAAAATTATGCTCTGATTTCTTAGGTCAAGTCCTCTGGTCAATAGAATGTTCTAGTGTTGTTGGTGTTTGTGATCCAGTTCTCTAGCAGTGAACTATTTGTGCTGGTATGGCAGGCAGCTTTGCTGTAACTTGTCCAACAATTATAAATCCACAGGGGAGTAGCTGGCTATGCTGGCAATTGCGTAGAACAGTAGTGTGTAAAATAGAACTGGGATGTCCCTAGTCCTGGTAGCCCCTGCTGCATTGAATGGGGGGTTTGATAGTAGATTAGACGCATGTGTATAACGTTGTGACTATTTTTCTGGTGGAGGTAACTCTGAGAGCTGATTCTTTATTTATAATTGTGAGGAGGACCTGTTGAGCTTGAATATGTTTAATCTTGTTCCTGGAAAGCACCTTTCCTTCTTTAAGCATGCTCCCTATTGTAAGTAGGCCCCAGTGTGGCCAGATTTGACATGCCGCTAAGTGTTGCAGATGCGGGAGAAAGGAATTTCACCACAATGGTAGATATGGTGAGAGAGAGTTCTGTCATCCATGCTTTGTAGGGTGTGGTGTTGATTGGATGGTCTGTGTGTAGGTCACAGAGTTTGCGGAATCGGATGTATGCAAGTGATTCTATGGAGCTTGCTAGAGTAGTTGAGGGGCAAATTTGGGTTGTTTGGGTGTGGGTTGAGCCACCAATGTATATAGTAAATCTGTGAATAAAAATACAATTGTGGGAGGCCATGAAGTAGGCAAGCATTCCTGGAACTAATGGCCAATTTTATTCCATCCTGTGGTCCAGAATGTGTAATACAAAGGAAATATTAGTACATTTTGTGAATATTTAACCTCCTTGGATAATGGTGCTGGGAGTTCGAAGTGGTGCCTTCTTATGCCTTCACTTGCCCACCTTAGTACAGTGCAGCTGGGTGGCTGGCATGGCAGGGAGGCCTGTTCACTCCAGTTGAGTAGACAAGCATTCCTGGAACTTATGGACAGTTTTATGTGTGATACACAGGAAATGTTTTGTAAGTGTTGTAAATATTTCATTTTCATTTTTCTATGTTTTTTTTTAATTAATTACTAACAGTTATAAGTTTTGTTGGGGGTGAACCCAACTGAAGGAATTCTGTTGGGCTTGTTCTGACAGTAGGACCTTGCCAGAATACCGCACAGGTAAACTTAGAAGAGGAGGTTCTCTCCTGTGACTGCACAGTGGGTTGATTGATACAGATGTTACTACTGCTTATGCTAGGTGACAGCCTGCTTGGATTTCCATTCATCGACACACTTCAGATTCAGGAGTGGCAGCAGGGCTGCTGAACTTCTCTCATGGTGGGAGATGTAGCTCCTGCTGGTAGCAGGTTTGGGGGGCATCCTCTCTGTAGGTAGAGGCAGCCTAATACTCAGTGGTGAATATAATGACAGTGCTGATCTCAAGTCTCGAGTCATAAGGAATGGCAGAGTATAGTAGTGATCTCTTATGGAATTTTGGCTTTCTGGCACCAGGCACATACCTTCTCTGTCGTCTACCCCATGCCCTTCTCTCCCCGAGTGCCACTGATATTACTTAGTTTATTGCGCTTCTGCGCATGCTCCATTTCGTACACATGCACAAGCGAGCTCCATTCTGCACATGCGCGCAAATTCGCACATAACTGCACATTCAGCCGGCGCTGGCTGGCTGGGCTGGCTCTGTGTGTTACATATTCTGGAACAGAACATCAGGCTTCACTAAAAAGCAATACAAATTGTTCTGTATAATGCCATTTTTTTTACATTGCTCTTCTTAGTTGAAGTAAGATGCATTGTTAGAAAACGTAGATAATAATTATTTACCTTAATAGTGTTTTTCATCCATTAATGTTTCAAGTGTCAGTAAAATCCTTTTCTACAAAGGTAAAATGAGTCTTCTGATTATCTTGCTTTATAGGGTTGCAGTTTATGTGACATAATAAAAGCTGCTTTCAATAGTCTCTCCATAACCTTTTTTTTTCAAATATGTGTGGGAGGCAAACAGTGGATCAGCTGTCAGGTGAAATATTGCAGCAGTGCTGCAATTTTACTGCTTTTAACACAAACCAACAGTATTGAAAATTTATTTGCTAATACAGGTATTGGGTCTATTATCCAGAATCCTCGGGACTCAGGGCTTTCCGGATAGCGAGTCTTTCCATAATTTTGATCTTCATACCTTATGCCTACTAGAAAATTAGGTAAACATTAAATAAACCAATAGGCTGGTTTTGCTGCCAGTAAGGAATATTTATATCTTAGTTTGGATCAAGTACAAGCTACTGTTTTATTGTTACAGAGAAAATGGAAATACATTTTTAAACTTTAGATTATAATGGAGTCTATGGGAGATGGCCTTTCCGTAATTCAAAGCTTTCTGGATAACAGGTTCACGGATAACGGATCCCATACCATTAAATATGATCTAAACTCTGAATTTTGAACAGCAAGACTTATGCAGGGCAATGTCAGTGTTGGACCAATGTGTGAGCCAGATACTGGCAAATATCTCAGTGACAGATTGATGCTACACAGCACAAAGCTTTTGCCAACTGTAGATTTGGGCATAAATCCTGAATACATTCTTCCTGTTTGGCTGGACTTTAACTGTTGTACTAATGCCGTAATTGCATCCCGCATAGTAAAAAACAGGATGTTTTCACCAGTGTTTTACAGACAGCAAAGAAGCTGCTTCAATGGAAACTGCCTCTGCAAGTTGAAGGTCAGATTCCAACTAATGACAGGCTGTGTGCTAAGATGCACGCATTTCTACAATTATGTCCTCTGTGCTGTGAATATGAATGCATTTGCAATAAATGTGAACCATTTAAATGCATTCATCAAATTTTTGGCTCAGTATATTTATTTACACTGAAGACAAACATCACCGGTAATGTTGCCCATAGCAACCAATGTTATTTCCTTTTATTTTCTAACTTGTAGATGACCATTGAAATCTTATTGTTGATTGGTTGCTATGGGCAACATCGCCAGTGCTGTTTTTTCTCCAATGTTAATAAATATACCCGTTACTGCACAGTATCCAGTCTATTGCAGACAACCCTCGCTTTTAATTCTTTAACAGTGGTGGACGGAAACCTCAACCGTTTGCTGCACCCCCTCAAGCTATTATGAGCCCCTTGCCTCCAAAATGTATTTCATCCCTGAGTATATAAAATAAGTTTTCTCGATGCTCACATACAAACCATTCATTAGTCACCAATACTAAAGCTGGTCAGAGCTGAATTATGCACAAAGCTTGTAGGCATATGAATAGGGGGCACAGCTGTTAGTAAACGCTGTCACAACAGCATAAGCAGTATATATTTTTATACTGCTTAATCTAGAGAGTGGTGCATTCAAAAATGGTAGGCAAATGCCAAAGTGCTATCTACTGGATCATGTAACAGCATTATAGTATATAGATGCAAACTGGGATTTTAAAATAATGTTAAAAAAATGTATTTGTCAACTTTCAGTCTTTATGAGACCTCTCTCAAGACACACAAAACTGCCAATATAATGAAATAGAAACAACAGTGCCACCTGCTGGTCAATTCTGTTGACTATGCTACAGTATAGAAAACATTTCAAAAAAGGGGTTGGGCTAGGGGAGGCACAGAAGCATCACCCCCCTCCCCCCACTAAACCCCAACGTTAGTAAGCCCCATCAGGTGGACAGTGCAAAGGAGCTCTGTGGCAGGCAAAGTATTGTGTGACAAACGCTGCACACGCAAACGCTATAGGAAAGTTCATTGTGGAGCACCAAGATGTCTGACAGTGATCAAGCCAGTTATTGATCCTTCCCAGAGAGAGTTGGGGAGGAGGTGCCAGTGGATGTTGGGTACCAGTATGTCTGGCCATTATCTTTGCGGAGGGGGTTACCCTGGATGGGTTCTGCATGATGATTCCTTTGTGTAGGGCTGAAGCGTGCCTAAACCTGAGCCATGCTGCTGGAAAGTACCCTTGGTGTCATCGGTCATGCTGAATGGGGCCCTTTCGTGAGAAAAAGAGATTGGGATCTCCATGTGTGGTGATGACGCTTGTGGCCACTGTAAAAGATGTAGGGCCTGTGGCGGCGTAGGAGAACCAGAGCCCCCTGGAGTTGTCTGCGGCTGCAGACTCCGGGCCCCTTGCCCCCACTCAATGCGAAGAGCTTCCCAAGGCCTTCAAGGAGCTACATTTAAAAGAACCCCAGGAGGTGTGCAGACCTTCACTAGAGGGAACCAGAGATGATGTTGGAAAGTGTAGGTGATCTGAAATCATCCAAAAAGGATTAGGATTTGTCCAGGTGTGACTTGCTCAAAGGAGAAGGTGTCATCTGCAAACACTGATACATTACTTACAATACCCTACCCTAATTCATTAATGAGTTAAATAAAAATGGCCCCATTAACGAGCTCTGAGGGACCCCACTAAGAACCTTACTCCAAGTAGAGAATGTACAGATAAAAATCACCCTCTGTACCTGCTCCTGTAGCCATTTTCCTATCCATGTGCAAACTACTTTGTTAAGCCCAACAGACCTTAGTTTAGAAAGCAGTCGTCTGTGGAGCACGGAATCAAATGCTTTGGCAAAAACAAATAGATCACATCTACTGCTCCACCATTGTCCAACATCTTACTTACCTCATCACAAAATGTTTATTGGAGCACTGGTCTCATTTTTATCATTGCTTGTTAACCCTTTTGAGATGTAAACTTTGGTGTTGATAACGCAGAGCTTAAAGTGGTGGTTCACCTTTAAGTTAACTTTTAGTATGCTACAGAATGCCCTATTCCTAGCAAACTTGCAATTGGTCTTCATTATTGGTTTCTTATAGTTTTTAATTTTTTGCCTTCCTCTTCTGCCTCTTTTCAGCTTTGAAATAGGGGTCACGGACCTCTGGCACCAGAAATATTATTGATTTTTGAGGCTACAACTGTATTGTTATAATTCATTTTTATTATTTCTTTTGCTATTCGGACCCTCTCCTATTCATCTTTCAGTCTCTCATGCACACAATGGCCTGGTTGCTAGGATAAATAAGACCCTAGCAACCAGATTGCAGTAGATTTACCCCAAAAAAATGAAGACTAATGCAAAATTGTCTAGAATATCACTGTTTTCATCATACAAAAAGTTAATTTAAAGGTGAATATAATATAATATACTTTTAGTTTCACTGTAGTATTTTTTATTTTGTGAAATGCTGCCCACCATCTCATGCTGTAATTATAAATGCATGTCAACACCCATGCAGTAGTAAAAATATACAGAAAATATACTCAGCAGAAATGTTCTGTGCAAACAGCTAGGTAATTCTGCAGATGTAAATATTGTATCCAAAATAACAGATACCCATAATTATTATTATATTACAGACGTTCCATTTAATTGTTCAGATTACTTTCTTTGCATTTGCTTACATTTTAATATTTCCATAGTGCCGCTTTAATATGGATGAAAAAGCCAATATGGATCAAGATCAAGATGGAGAGGTGGAAGTACTCAAAACAATGCATTAAAAGTGGATGCGGAGCAATCCATTTCTCCACCCTTGATATCTATGAATAAAGGTAAGTTAGTAACTAATCAAGGTTATAGAATTCCTTGTTCCCATGACAGAATAAAATACTTTGTTAGTTTACTCTGTGTATTTACTGCTAATAAATTCATTTATGTTGTTACTTTTGAGTGAAAAAAGAAAAAAACTGAACCTGTTGAATGCTATACTTTTTTGTTGCTTTATATACAGTATCTATCTATCTATCTATCTATCTATCTATCTATCTATCTATCTATCTATCTATCTATCTATCTATCTATCATCTATCTATCTCTCTCTCTCTCTCTCTCTCTCTCTCTCTCTCTCTCTCTCTCTCTCTATCTATCTATCAGGCGCTGTGGTAGGTCTGACGAATTAATAGCCTCCCCTATGCCTCTTACTGGAACTTAGAGCCCGAATGGAGACAGGAATAAGTCCAGGTAGAGAGTAACAGAGGTGCCGGTAATAGATGTTCAGCAGCACTTGTATAGAAACCGAGTCGAAGTAGCCAAACAGGGTAAACCGAAAACGTAGTCAAGCCAGGCAAGGTCAGGAAACAGAATCTGCGGTACCGAGGGAGAATCCGAAAGAAGAGTCGATAAACAGGCCAAAATATTCAGGAAACCAATAGATCAGACAGTCAAAAGTTCAGGAACGCTTAGTGTCAAGGCAAGATCACTTTGCAGTGATTTGCAGGCCTCGGCGTCCTTTTACGCGCTGTGCGCATGCGTCAAAACGTGCGCGCGCCCGCGAACCTTCGCCCGCGCGCGCGCGCCCAACTCGACGCGGACGCGCCGATGCGCGAAAACGACGCGACCTCTCGCGAGGGCGCAAATCAGCACCAGAGGACTGACACTGCCCCCCCTCAAGGCGCGGCCTCAGGACGGGCCCAGGCTTAGCAGGATAGCGTTTGTGAAACAGCTTAATAAGCTGAGGAGCATGAACATTGTTTGCTGGTTCCCAAGACCTCTCTTCAGGAGAATACCCCTTCCAATGTATAAGATATTGTAACTGACCTCTGCGGTACCTGGAATCCAGAATTGCACCTACTTCGAATTCCTCGACCCCTTGGATAGACACTGGCACTGGAGGAGAAGAAGAACGACCAGGAAACGTGTTCTTGACAACTGGCTTGAGAAGAGACACATGAAATACTGGATGGATCTTGAAGGATGCCGGTAACTTCAGCTTGAAAGCCACATTATTGATTTGTTGAGTGATGATAAATGGGCCAAGAAATTTCTGTCCTAACTTCTTGGAAGGACAGTCTAATTTAACATGCTGGGTGGACAACCATACTTGATCCCCTACCTTAAATTCTGGGCCTCCTCTTCTCTTCCTGTCGGCAAAAAACTTTTATACGATCTCTGTGACAAAGTCATAGCTTGCCGGATCTTTTGAAGGTTACTTGACAAAAAGGCAAGTCGGTCTTGTAGTAAGGGTACTGTTACTTCTCTGGGTAGGTTGGGTAATACCTGAGGATGGAAGCCGTAATTGGCAAAGAAAGGAGTTTCCTTGGTAGAAGAGTGCACAGAGTTATTGTATGAAAATTCAGCAAATGGAAGAAGTTGATACCAATCATCTTGTAGGAAGGAAGTAAAACAACGAAGATACTGCTCAAGGGTTTGATTTGTTCTTTCTGTTTGCCCGTTAGTTTCAGGGTGAAAAGCTGTGGAAAAAAGAAGTTTAATCTTCAGAGACTGGCAGAGTGCTCTCCAGAATTTGGATGTGAATTGAACCCCTCTGTCGGACACGATATCATCAGGAACTCCATGTAGTCTGATGATTTCTTTAATGAAGACCTCAGCCGTAGAGGCAGCAGAAGGAATACCCATGAGAGGAATAAAGTGCGCCATCTTGGATAAACGGTCGACCACAACAAAAATTGTATTAAAACCCTGTGAGGGAGGTAGTTCCACAATAAAGTCCATTGAAAGAGATCCCCAAAACCTGTCAGGGACTGGTAAAGGATGAAGAAGCCCCATGGGTCGTGAACGAGAGAATTTAAAACGAGCACAAGTCTCACAAGAACGGACAAACAGCCTACAATCCTTATTTATCCCCGGCCAAAAAAAAAGTCTTTTAGCTAAGTCAATGGTTTTTTTTGTTCCCAAATGCCCAGACAAAGGATGACTATGAACAAATTGAAGAACCTCCACACGAAGTTTCTCAGGGACAAAAATCCTATTCTTGAAGAAGAGAAAACCATCCTTTGGTTCTAGATCCGGGGCGATATCAGAGGCAGAAGAAGCTTCTTTAACTCTGGACATAAGTTCAGACTGTAACAAAAGGAAGTTTTGTGGTAGGAGGATGGTATGGGTCTGTTCAGGGCATTCACCTTCTTCGGAAAACATACGGGAGAGGGCATCAGCCTTGCCATTCTTGGCTCCTGGTCTGTAGGTAATGTGAAAATTGAAACGGGAGAAGAATAAGGCCCACCTCGCCTGTCGAGGCTTGAGACGTTTGGCTGTACGCAAATATTCCAAATTCTTGTGATCCGAGAAAATCAAAACAGGATGTGCAGCTCCTTCCAACAAATGTCTCCACTCTTCAAAGGCAGCCTTAATTGCGAGGAGTTCCCTGTCGGAAACATCATAGTTCCTCTCAGAGGATGAAAGTTTCTTGGAAAAAAAAGCTACAGGAAAAAGAGAACCTTGGGATCCAAACCTTTGAGAAAGAATAGCACCTACTGCGACCTCAGAAGCATCTACTTCAAGGACAAAAGGCAAAGCTGGATCTGCATGTTTAAGAATCTGAGCCAAAACAAATAATTCTTTCAATCTTTGAAAAGCAGACTGAGCTTGAAGAGTCCAGAAAAAATGTCTAGAAGAGCTGGTTAAATCTGTAATGGGGGCAATGATTCTAGAAAAGTCTTTAATAAACTTTCTGTAGAAATTGGCGAAACCCACAAATCTTTGAACTGCTTTACGACTGTCAGGCGTTGGCCATTCAAGAATCGTCGCAACCTTCTTTTTGTCCATACATATTCCTTGGTCAGAGACGATGAAGCCTAAGAATTCGATGGAAAATTTATTAAATTCGCACTTTTCCAGTTTAGCAAAAAGACCATGGGTCCGGAGTCTGTTGAAAACCCTCTCCATATGTTGAATATGTTCTTCTAACGATGCAGAAAAAACAAGTATGTCATCCAAATAGACAATAACAAATTGATCGAGAATGTCTCTAAAAATATCATTGACGAAGTGTTGAAACGTCGCGGGGGCATTGCAGAGACCAAAAGGCATGACCAGGTATTCGAAATGCCCATAGCGAGATCTAAAGGCTGTCTTCCACTCATCGCCCTCCCGAATTCTCACCAAATTATAGGCCCCTCGTAGGTCGAGCTTTGAGAATATCTTTGCACCTCGAAGATTTTGAAATAGTTCATGAACAAGAGGAAGAGGATAACGATTCTTGACAGTTATATGGTTTAACTGCCTATAGTCAATGCATGGACGTAAAGAGTGATCCTTCTTCTCTACAAAAAATATGCCTGCCCCAGCTGGCGAAGTTGACGGACGGATGAATCCCTTTCTTAAATTCTCATCAATATAATTCTTTAGCACCAGTAGTTCAGGTTCTGAAAGAGGGTAGATACGTCCGAAGGGAATAGCTGCTCCGGGAAGAAGATCAATCGGGCAATCATAAACCCGATGAGGGGGAAGCTTGTCAGCCCCCTTCTCATCAAAAACGTCTAGGAACTCATGTAAAAAGGAAGGTACTGTTGTCAAACGAGCATCACCGGGTGTACATTGGGCTAAGGAAGTATCTTCACAACTCTCAGTGACTAAATGAGTGACACCAACCTTTGAGTCGAATTGCAGAACCCCAGTGCACCAATTTATTGAAGGATTGTGACGTTTTAACCAGGGTAATCCAAAAATAACGGGGAACAAAGGAGAAAAAATGACATTAAATACAATAGACTCTGAATGGTAGGGGTTAATCAAAACATTCAGGGGAATCGTCTCATGTGTCACAGGCCCGGAAGTAAGTGGTGACCCATCGGCCGTTCTTACGGAAAAGGGATCTTGTTTGAGACGAATAGGAATATCATGATTCTTAACAAAGTCAGAGTCAAGGAAACAGTCACAAGCCCCAGAGTCAATGATGGCCGAAGCTTTAATTCTTCCTTGGAGCCACTGTAGAGAAATGGGAAGAATTAAATTCCTCTGGATGAAGTGTTAACGGACAAAAAAGACAGTCTTGTTTTACCTGAAGGACGAGTGGGACAATCCTTCAAGAAATGGCCAGACAAACCGCAGTATAGACAGAGATTTAATTGGCGTCTACGAAGTCTTTCTTCAGGTGAAATGGCCGATCTCAGAAGACCAATTTGCATGGGCTCACCCGACTCCACACCAGACGAAGAAGTAGAAAGACGAGGAAGCAAAGGAGCCTTGGGAAGAAGCCAGGAAGAAGATCTTTCAGCACGTCTTTCTCTTAGGCGTTGATCCATCTGAATCACCAGATCAATAAGGCCTTCCAGATCAGTAGGCATTGCTACACGAGACAACTCGTCTCTCAAGGCATCAGAGAGTCCAATACGGAATTGATGTCTTAAAGCCTTATCATTCCACTCTGTGTCTGCAGCGTATCTACGGAAGTCTGAGATGTACTCTTCCACGGGTCGTCTTTCTTGACGAAGACAGCGAATAGCTGCCTCAGCAGATACATCACGTCTAGGGTCATCATAGATTTGACCTAACGCCTGGAAGAAAGTACTAGAGTCATTCAGGAGTGGACTTTGACTCTCCATGAGGCGATGTGCCCAAGCTTGTGGTTCCCCAGACAGTAGAGAAATAATTACTCCCACCTTGACTTGTTCGGAGGCATAGGTCTGTGGCTTTAAGGAGAAGACCAGGCGGCAGCCATGGAAAAAAGCCCGGAAAAGTTTTCTATCTCCAGCGAATTTTTCGGGCAGCGCCACCTTGGGTTCAGAAAATGCAGGAGCAGAAGCGGTAGGTAGAGCTTGAGACGCGGAAGCTGGAGGAGGGTTGGCAGGAGAAGCAAGATCTTGAAGCTGAACCTGGATCTGTTGATAACCCCCTTGAAGGTCTCGCACCGCCTTGGTGAGAGAAGTGATTTGTTGCACGAGGGCATCAAATGGCTTGGAGACTTGATCACCGTCAGACTCCATACTTGGCGAAGTGATACTATCAGGCACTGTGGTAGGTCTGACGAATTAATAGCCTCCCCTATGCCTCTTACTGGAACTTAGAGCCCGAATGGAGACAGCAATAAGTCCAGGTAGAGAGTAACAGAGGTGCCGGTAATAGATGTTCAGCAGCACTTGTATAGAAACCGAGTCGAAGTAGCCAAACAGGGTAAACCGAAAACGTAGTCAAGCCAGGCAAGGTCAGGAAACAGAATCTGCGGTACCGAGGGAGAATCCGAAAGAAGAGTCGATAAACAGGCCAAAATATTCAGGAAACCAATAGATCAGACAGTCAAAAGTTCAGGAACGCTTAGTGTCAAGGCAAGATCACTTTGCAGTGATTTGCAGGCCTCGGCGTCCTTTTACGCGCTGTGCGCATGCGTCAAAACGTGCGCGCGCCCGCGAACCTTCGCCCGCGCGCGCCCAACTCGACGCAGACGCGCCGATGCGCGAAAACGACGCGACCTCTCGCGAGGGCGCAAATCAGCACCAGAGGACTGACACTATCTATCTATCTATCTATCTAAACACAGTATGTACACAGTGTTTGTGTATATATATATACATAGGCAAATGAATGACTTAACTATGATATATATGACTATATTTGCAATAAATTACTTGCCTTTTTAAAGTGAGAGAACGCCTAATACTCCAGTTTAGCAAAAAAATTTAAGCAAATACAAACTATTTAAATTTGTAATACAAGTATTTAGATAATGTACATGCAGTTTCACACTTCAAAAAGGCTGAATTTGAAGTTATATAACTCAAGTATTTCTGTTTACAGCCCAGTGTCGGACTGGCCCACCGGGATACCAGGAAAACTCCAGGTGTCAGTGGGCCTCCTGCTTCTAACCATTTGGCATATATCATGGTCATTCCCTATTTCTTTTTAGGAAAAAAAGAGGCTTAATAATGGAAGAATAGAGTAAAGTGGGTAGATATAAAAGACTTGGAGAATAAAGTGGTTGAGTGAAGAAAGGATAGTCGAGAGAATAGTTTGGAAAGTGGGCCCACGGTCTAAAGCTCCCCATAGACGTGACGTTTCTTCTTAACGAACGACTGATTATAGCGAAGTCCGACCAATCCTTCTAAATTATCGTGCGGTTAGTGGGATTCGAATGATCGTACATCTTACGATTTTTCGGCCGACATCTATCAGGAAATTGATCGGCCAGGCTAAAAAATCTTTGTAGGTCCCAGTGCAATCTATCTATGTTTGCAGGGCCAAGTAGGCAGCTCCCCTTTGTTTTCCTGGCTAATTTGGTCTATTTAGTTGATGGTCAATTTGTACGATCGTACGATCGTTCCAAGAAAATCGTGGTCTCACGATGAAGATCGGATCTTTTAAAAATCTCAACATCTATGGCCAGCTTTAGGTTTTCTGGTGGGCCCCTTGCATCCCAGTCCGACACTGTTACAGCCTGCTGGTAAAAAGAATAGTGTGTTTTCTAATGAAGTAAGAAAAGAAATGGCAAAGCAAGCCAAAGTCGCAAAGGATGAGAGACGAGCTCAGTTGGACACAAGGCACAAATACTTCATATCAAAGCTTGCTGATAGCATAGGAATCGGGGAAAACGAAGTCAAGGAATTTCTTATTACTGATACGGTAAACTGTGATTTTTAAAAGCAAAATATATTATTCGAAACTCTGTAAACAAACAGACCCTTAAACATGCGGTTTAAAAAAACAAGATAGTTTATTACAATTATGAGTTTTACTGCCAAAGTATACCTGTTGCCTGAATTTTTCTCATTAACTTGAATGGTTCACACCATAAGTATAATACTGTAAAACCATAATTTTTAGGGGGTTATTTACTAAACTCTGGTTGGACTTTTTGAGGCAAAACTCCAAAATCTGTCCCGAAGCTGAAAATCTGCTATTTCAGACCTGCCAAGGTTGTGTATAAGTCAATTGCAGAGGTCCCTATCCTGTTTTGAAGTTTCTGTGGTCTACGCTGGAAAAATAAAACCTTTTCGGGCAAAAATCTGAAAAAATCAGTCTTTTGGGGAAAAAGCCCAAGAAAAAAGAGCCTGAAGTTGCCTCACGTGGAAACTTCGGGCAACTTCGGAAAGCCAAAGCTATCCGAGTGCCATACCATTTACATTCTAGCCGGCGGGAAGGCAGTTCGGGGAGATCAGTTGCTCGAAGAAAAATCGATTTGTCGCTGGACGACTAATCTTCCGAAGCAGCAGCGTTTGTCTCTGCCCTTATAAATAAATAAATAAGCTATTTATTTTGCAAAGCTTTTGCATCATTTTTTCTGTGGTAAATAATTTTACACAGCATGTTTAATAGGCTGGAAAAGAGAACAAGCAGACATTGGGTCTGAATTACAAATTTAAGGTGTAAGGTTTGCTATAAGTCTACAAGCACATTCAGAAAAGAGCATTGTCATTTTATTCTAATTGACTAGGGGATGGCCAAGAAATCATAAACAGACCCAATTTGAGCATAAACTGTTAAACTGAGTTTACTGTTATATTATAGAATGTCAGTTACAAGCTTCAAATTATTTAAGTGTAGGCAGGCACGAGGTGATCTTATCTGTGGGTTGGGCAGGTTCGTGCTGTCTCGGCACACCTCTTGCGGGTGTTGGGCTGCGACCTTACACTGCCTGGCTTCTGACTTATGGCTGCCGGTTTTATAGGCGTGGGCATGCCCCGCCCCTTTTGTGATGTCATCGCAGGTGGTTCGGCACAGGTCTATAAATGGAGGGGGGAAGCTGGCTGCAGGCGGGGACAGGTCAGGCGGAAGTGGGTCAGGGTCGGGTGCAGGTTGAGGTTTTTTTCCCTAATAATAACATTGGGATCAACCATCATTTTTATCGGCCAGGCCAGGTGGCAACCCTACCTGCACATCACTACTCCAAATGTTCAAATTTATGTGCTCCGTCATTTCTTCATATCAAATGTAAACAAAGACTATTATAATGTCAGGAAACAGTAACAATTTCTAGCCCGTTGTAAAAAAAAATGAGAATAATAAAAATATTGTAAAGCTGTTAGAAGGCAAGTCAAACAATGCTAGGCATTTTTGCTTTTTAAAGGTAACAGTGCCCTCTACTGATCATTGAAAGTATGCATAATTATAAAAGTGTGACCTTCCTTTTAATTGCTATAAAACTGCTATGTTGGTGGGTATTTATTTTTATAGTGCCAGAAGGTTATTTATACTTTACAAAGAAAAGGGAAGTATCGTGTATGCATTGTAGTTCATAATATATTCTTTAATATGATAAATAGATTACTGATACAAATGTAATTTTCTTGATTAGCATATTATCTAGAGTATCTATTCATGAAAATGCATACTGCCTGAAATTGCTGTATACAATTATGAATAATGATTATGATGATATGGATAATGTTGATTGTACATTTACTATTGTAATAACAGTTAGAGAACGATAACATGTTAACAATACTGATGTATGACATAAGATGTAATAGTTACATAGTTAAATCGGGTTGAAAAAAGACCCCTCCAAATGAAATCTAGCATCCGTACACACACTCACACTGACCCCTCCATATACTCACATAAAATATCTATAGCCATATCTATACTAACTGTAGATTTTAGTATCACAATAGCCTTGGATATTTTGCTTGTCCAAAAAATCATCCAAGCCACTGGCGCAAGTGCATTTGGAGCAATTTGCTGGTTTTCGACAACTGCGTCGAAATTGACGGAGATTGCAGATCTCCCAGTCAGCTTACCGAGGACACGGAAGATAGATGCCATGAAGTCCGCTGCCAGAATCTGCGACGAGGGGTAAGTATAAAGAATGGGGCATTTCCCCCCCGGGGAGGGGGCAGTTAGCCTGAGGGGGGTCTACGTGGGGTGGGGGGTATGTGGTTTTTTTATACAGGGTTTCCTTCTCCTTTAAGTGCTTAGCAGACTCAGTATACAATTATGTCATTATTAATCTCTGTAGGAGAAAGCTTCCTTGAAAAGAAAGCATACAGATTATTTTTACCGGTAACAGTGTCTCCCTGTGACAAAACTGCTCCTGTGCCAATCTCAGAGGCATCCACTTCTACCAGGAAAGGAAGAGTAGAATCTGGCTGCTGGAGCATCGGACCAGAAATGAATGCTTTTTATTAATTGTTCAAAGGCCCTTACAGTGTTGTCAGGCCAAATACTAGGATCTGCCCCTTTCTTGGTAAGGCCAGTGATTAGAGTTGAAAAGTTTTTTTTTTTAAATTGCCTATATAATTGTCAAACCCTAAGAATCTTTGAATGGCTCACAAAGAAAGGGGTTGAATTTAATCTAAAATGACGTGAACCTTGGCTGGCTCCATCTCTAAGCCCTTTTGTGAAATAATATACCCCAGAAAATAGATAGAGGAAACTTAAAATATGCATTTCTCAATCTTAGCATATAGCCAATTCTGACTTAACCTATGTAACACCTCCCAAACATGGGCACACTGGTCAGTTAAATTAGAAGAATAAATCAACACTCAACAGGCACTCAATAAAGGCAATCTTCCAACCAGGCAGTTGAAAAAAAGTGAAAAAGATTATTGTGTCCACAGCCTTATGTGTTTCGTTTTACAAACACTGTCATAGGCTTTTGAGTTATTAAGTCTATGACTAGAGGGCAGATTTATCAAGGGTTATATTTCGAAGCGATAAATACTTCGAAATTCGACCATCGAATGGCTTTACTTCGACTTCGAATATCAAAGCTGAATTTTTTTTCACCGAATTTGACCGTTTTGCGGTCGAAGTAAAATCGTTCGATCGAACAATGAAATCCTTCGAATCAAAGATTAGAAGGATTTCATCCATCGATCGAATGATTTTTCTTTGACTTCAAAAAACTTAAAAAACTGCTATAGAAAGTCCCCATAGGCTAACATAGCACTTCGGCAGGCTTAATTTGGGGAAGTATTGAAATCGAAGTTTTTTTTAAAGAGACAGTACTTCGATTATCAAATGGTCGAATATTCGAACGATTTTACTTCGAATCGAATTCGAAGCCGAAGTCGTAGCTTGATAAAGAGCCAGGTGGCTCGAAACGTTGCTCTGCTGTTGCCCTGCATGTGAAAAAAAAAGGCTTTTCTTTTAATCTGAGTGCTGCCCATTTGAATTCCTAACAAATAGCCGAAGTCGTAGTATCCTTTCCGATGGTTGAAGTATCCAAAAAATTACTTTGAATTTTTTTACTTTGAAAATTCCCTCGAATTCACTTGATAAATCTTCCCCTTAGTGTTAGTAACACGAACCGCCTAAGACTGTGGACACAATAAACTTTTTCACTTTGATTCAACTGCCTGGATGGAAGATTGCCTTTACTACGTGCCTCCAAAGAATTTTCGGTTTGTCTGTTCCCAGTGCTAAAGGCTCAGGGCGGTGCACCTGGGCCTCTTCCCTGAGGTGGTGAGTCATTCTTTATTATTTGGAGACCCCATTTTCAGATTTATCAAATCAAAATATCATCTAAGTACACCACTACATAACATAGTAGGTAAGGTTGAAAAAAGACACACGTCCACCAAGTTCAACCTTTTAGTTTTTTTTTTAATCTGCCTAACTGCTAGTTGATCCAGAGGAAGGCAAAAAAAACCATCTTTGCCTCAGAGGGTAAAAAAATTCCTTCCTGACTCCAAAATGGCAATCGGACTAGTCAACTTGTACTATGAGCTATCTCCCATAACCCTGTATTCCCTCACTTGCTAAAAAGCAATCCAACCCCTTCTTAAAGCTATCTAATGTATCAGCCTGTACAACTGATTCAGGGAGAGAATTCCACATCTTCACAGCTCTCACTTAAAAAAAAACCCTTCCAAATATTTAGGCGGAACCTCTTTTGTTCTAATTGAAATGGGTGACCTTGTGTCAGCTGGAAAGACCTACTGGTAAATAAAGCATTAGAGAGATTATTATATGATCCCCTTATATATTTATACATAGTTATCATATCTCCCGTTAAGCGCCTCTTCTCCAGTGTGAACATCCCCAATTTGCCCAGTCTTTCCTCATAGCTAAGATTTGTCATACCTTTTACCATCTTAGTTGTCCATCTCTGTACCCTCTCAAATACAATAATGTCCTGTTTGAGTGATGGAGACCAAAACTGTACGGCATATTCTAGATGGAGCCTTACAAATGCTCTATACAGTGGAAGAATGACCCCTCCTCCCATTACTCTATGCACCTTTTAATACAGCTCAAGACCTTATTATCATCTACAAGGACTCCAAGGTCCTTTTCCACAATGGATTTGCCTAGTGCAGTCCCATTAAGGGTATAAGTGGCTTGGATATTTTTACATCCCATGTACTTTACATTTATCAAAACTGAATCTCATTTGCCACTTAGCTTCCCAGATTGGCAGTTTGTCAAGATCCTGTTGCAAGGATGCCACATCCTGGATGGAATTAATTGGGCTGGATAGTTTTTTGTCATCTGCAAACACTGATACATTACTTACAACACCCTCCCCTAAGTCATTAATGAACAAGTTAAATAAAAGTGGACCCAATACCGAGTTCTGAGGGACCCCACTAAGAACCTTACTCCAAGTAGAGAATGTACCATTAACAACCACTCTCTGTACCTGATTCTGTAGCCAGTTTCCTATCCATGTGCAAACAACTTCATTAAGCTCAACAGACCTTAGTTTAAAAAGCAGTCTACTGCCCCTCAGATCACATCTACTAGAAGATCACAGTAAATATTCTTTATGTATTTTTGGAAGTTGACTGGGGCGATACATAAACCAAAAAGCATTACTATTCATAATGCCCATCACAAGTATTAAAAGCCATCTTTTTTCATCTCCTTCCCTGATCTGAATTAAGTTATATGTGCCTCTCAAACTGAGCTTAGAGAAGATTGTGGTGCCCTTAAAGGAGAACTAAACTCTAAAAGTGAATATGGCTAAAAATGCCATATTTTATTTACTGAACTTATTGCACCAGCCTAAAGTTTCAGCATCTCAATAACAGCAATGATCCAGGACTTCAAACTTGTCACAGGGGGGTCACCATCTTGGAAAGTGTCTGGGACACTCAAATGCTCAGGATTGATTATTCAATTCTGATGCTAATTGCACTGGTTTCTGTGTTGCCATTTAGTAATTATCTGTATTAATTACTAATCAGCCTTATATTGGAACATATATATTCTATGTGTACTGTTGTGAGTGGATCCCAAAGCTCAATAAGTGACAGCAGCACAGTACATGTGCAGTAAATCAGCAGAAAAGAAGATGGGGAGCTACTGGGGCATCTTTGAAGGCACAGAGCTTCCCTGATAAAGGGCTATGGTTGCCTTGGGCTGGTATAGAAGCCCAAAGCATAATTTACAATATTTCTAGCTACTTCTTAAGTTAAGCTTTTGTTCTCCTTTAAACCAATAGAAGAGTTCCCAAGAGAGCCTTCACATAAATCCACAGCACAGTCATAAGGCCTGTGTGGAGGAACAGTCTCTGTAACTTTTTTATAGAAGATGTCTGCAAATGAGGAATAGCAGAAAGTTAACCCTTCTACAGAAGTTGCAGAAAGACCTTGGGAAGGTTTAAGACATGAAACCTCACAACCTATTCCCCATTGAATCTTGTTAGAAACCCAATTCACTTGTGGATTGTGTTTCTGTAACCAGGGGAGGCCTAGAATCAAAAGAGTGTGAGGACAATTGATAATAAAGAAGAAATTTTGCTCTGATTAGAACCCAAGGACATTATATGATTTTTGGATTTAGAACATACTAAATACCCATCCTAAAGAGCTCATCAAAATTTTAACTGATGGTACCAGGGGTAGTGTGGGTATGTTGTGTCTCTTAAAATTAATATGTAGAAAGTTCCTTGCTGCCCCAGAATATAAGAAGGCAGAACTTTCTATGTAACCCTAATTTAAGAAGACTGGAAAGAGTACCTCTCTCACACATATAGATATTTTTTTATAATATAAAAATATTATATAATAATATTATATTTTTATATAAGATATTTTTGTATATTTTGTTCTCTGATTTTGACCTGCAGAGTGCAATGCTAATTTTTCGACACACACACACACTCTCTCTCTCTCTCTGATAAATATGGAACACACTGGCTATTGATGTAATGCAGTTATTTAGACTGATGGGGGCAGTATTTGTATACATAATGATTAGGTCTTTCTTGAGACCTGGCTTGTATATATAATTATGATAAATCTTTAGAATAAAGTATTACATAATTTCTCTGCAGTATAGCTGGTTCTGCATTGTCCTTTATATATATTTGTAAAACAGGTTTGGTAGACAGTTTTTTCTGTGAATGTTAGGAACTATTGCTACTGTACCTGGATAATGTTTGCAGGAATGCAAACAGAAAAATAAAAGAGAGTACTTTATTTTCATTCCAACCCCCACAACTTGTCAGTGGTATTTATGCTTATTTATAATATTTTTTTCAGTCAACCACATAATTTAAATAAATAATTCCGAATTCCACTGACATAGTGAATTTACTGGAATCCAATTGCTTCGGTATGGAAATTGCACAGTTGCTGAACAAAAATCCTTAAAGAGAATAGTTAGAACAGCAGAAGGAATTATAGAAAATTCCTTATTACCAATTTCTGAACTATACAAAAAACATGTCATTTGACGGGTGAAAAGTATAGTTAAGGATGTTTTCCATCCATCCCATACACTGTTCTCTCTGTTACCATCGGGCAGAAGATTCCGGTGCATTCAAACTACAACAGCCAGACACTATAAAAGTTATTTCCCACAAGCGGTTAGAGTTTTGAATGCATTAGTGTGAAAAAATGATAGAAAAGAAAGTAGGAAACGGCGGGCATAGGTGGTATGCATGGTTTTGCACTATGTTTAGAGGTATGGATATTTATAAAAATGGGTTGATAGGTCAAAGATCTTTTAAAGGTAGTTATTATAGAAGGATGCACTTGTCACTTTTTATTATGAAGAGGTGAGTGTGCAAGTGTAATATATTTACCACTGGACATATATGGGTGGTATGCATTGGTATGGTTGTATAGGTTATTTTTTGAGTTATGGATATTTATATATTGTAAATGGGTTGAAAGGTTAAAAGGTTTTTAAAAGTACTGATATCTATAACAGAAGGAAGCACATGTCACTTGGAATAACTTATAGTCAACTACAAGAGGTCCTCTGCACTCAACCCATTATCTTGGAATAACTTTGCACATATCATGAAGGGGTGTGTGTGGGGGGGGGAAATTGAAATATATTTATCACTGGTTACATATAGGGTAGTATGAATAAATAGTAAATATTGGTAGATGCAAGAATATTCAACATCTTTTGGTGAAATAGAATAAAACTGAGATGTAAGAAGTAGGGTTGGAAAAAATTAGTTGTTCGTGAAAGGCACAAATAAGGTTTATGTTACTTGGTTACATTGAAGTGAAAGGAGGAGGTTGGTTTTAGGAATTGTATTGGTTCGTCTGAAAGGAAATGTTACAGCAGTATACATATTTTTCTTCTCTTTTTGAAAACATTTGTGAAAGTTTTTATTTCTGAATTTTAAATAATTTTAAATAATTGTTTTTATGTCTGCACCAAAAAAAGGGGGGGCCTGGGTGAAACGGAAATTTCAATATACTGTAACAAGCATATTGACAATAAAGATTTTGAATAGAATTGAATTTTTGAATAGTAAATAGTAAAATAGTAAAATCCTGAAGTTTTTTTACCTTCAGGATTCTCAATAGTGCCAGCCTGTTTGCGCTGGTTTTCGTTCAATAATCAGATAAATTCAAGTTATTGGGGAGGCAATTATAAATATAAAGTCTTTATAAAGAGTCTATATAAAGAGTTTTCGGAGTGACAAAAAGTTGCATGATTTGATTTTAAGCTCGATTTTGTCTCACTGATTTTTCCAAGACGTTTTATTGGTAAATTAAGGGAACTTGGGTTTGGGTGTTTGGTCTAATTTTTTTTTAATAAAGTGACAAAACGCAAGTTTTAGTAAATAACCCCCTTTAAGTCTATGGAAACATAAAATGATTACACTTCAGGAGGCATTATGATTGTGTATTAACATTACTGAAATTAAAACAGTCAGAATAATCAGTTTGCTATACTGGATTACTTCAGCGCAGTGCCCAGTTTTTAGATGCAATGGTGCTTCTTTCCTCTAAGACTTCACTGCAAGTCTTCAGTATGAATGTAACTAGTAGAATGAGGAGAGCAATCCAAGGCAGAAGATCTGCAACAGTATAGTTTATGTAGTTTATTAGGTAGTATTTTGTAGCTGCTAATAAACTACATTGTTGCAGATCTTCTGCCTTGGATTCCTCCTCATTCTACTAGTTAGAATAATCAGTTTGATCTGTATGAAGCTTTTCTTTATGTTTCATATGCAACATTAACTAATACTATACTTGATACAGGAAGTGAATTTCTGTTTGTTTGTACAAATGGGAGCATTCTGCATGGACTGGAATCACTCCAGTTCAGTTAAATTTAATAGCTGCTGAGCATGGAGAGCCTGCCAGACCTGGGGTTTACAGCAACTGTGCCTGTGGCCTTCCATTTCCTGATTACAGTCCTTACAGTTAAAACAAATGACAGTTTAAACCTCTGAGATAGCTTTTTGTAGCCTTCACATGACCCTAAACCATGATACTGAACAATCTTTGTTTTCAGATCTTTTGAAAGTTGCTTTGAGGATCCCATGCTGCGACTTTAAATACCTTTTCTTATGATTGGACACACCTGCCTATGAAGTTCAAGGCTTAACGTGCTAATACAACCAATTTGGCGTTGCCAGTAATCAGTATTGAGCACTTTCATGCATTTGAATTAGCAAAATTACAAGGGTACCCAAATGTGTGCACAGCCTGTTTTTCACATTTGACTTAATTGTACTGCATATAGTGGACACGTGAACCCACACTTAATCTGCCAAGTTTAGCCAGTATATATTAGACATTTTAAATGTTACTGTGTGTTCTATAAGTACACACCGCACCCTTCCATTCTTTTCCATTCGGCACAACCTGCCTTTCTACGATGGGAACGGGTAGGAGCCGTTTAACCCATTAGTGGCTTTGCTGTTCATTGAATAAATTCATTGCGCTTCCTGCTGTAATAATTTTACATTTACATCACCTATTCTAGTTGTCTGTTTAACTTGCTCAACTGCAATACATTTCAATAGTCTTATTTTACCATTGTGGTATTAATTTATGTGATTAGCAACTGATATGTTACATTTGTGTTTTACATCACCAAAATGTTCTAAAATTCTAAGATGAAATTCTCTTAGAATTTTGCCCACATAGGTCATGCCACAAATACATATCATTACATAGAATTATAGATGTGGTTTTACAGTTCATATAATTTCTTAACTTGTATTCAACATAATCCCTTCTCCTTGTTATTACTAGTGTTTTCTCAACTAAGGGACATGCCAAGCAATCCCCATCATATATTTAGATATGACAAAGCCTGGCTAACCATATTGGGGACTCCTTCTTCCAAGTGGCCATAATAGCCTATTTGAAAGCAGTTCCATTGCGAAGTGCTAGCTCTTTCTGAAAGCACATGTTCAGGCAAAATGATGGCTGCCTACACACCAATGTTAAAATTTAAAAAAGATACGTTTATTGGTTCAAGAATAACATTTTAAATGGTAGAATGAATTACTTGCAATTTACACAGTGTAATGTAGCAACATAAATACATATTAAGGTATTAATACCTTAATATGCTGCAACGTGGTGATCCCAATTGTATTCCATAGTGCTTCCAGACACTGCAATTTTAATCAAATGCTTTGGGACCACATGTCCCTGGCGTGTGGCTGGGCCAAAGCCATTACCTCACACCCCATACACAGAACTCTTTTGCAATATAAATTACACCATACAAATCATAACAGAATCTCTTTAATTTCCTTTAAGTTACTCTACTTACTCTGTTTTTCTTCAACTTTACTCATCAGTGTGCAAAGTGCACACAATACACTATTTTTTACCATAACTCTAGTCTAGACATTGTATACACTACTATAGACCTCACCACTAAATAAATACTCACCATCACACAACTTGGGGGGTCTCGCAGAGGCTGTATGCCCAGTGGGTGAGCGGAAGGGGAAACCAATTTGCACAAAAGAGAAAAAGGGGTAAATGACCAGGAAACATAGAACCTTGTAACACAGGAAACCTTCCCTCCTGCCGATAAAAACACAGGGGGCCCCACTACTATTCACATACTCCCTTACCACTGAAGTTAAAAAGGGCATAATGAGCAACACCCTGGCTGAGATAGTGTCCCTGCTACACAGCAACCATGCCACCACTATTGGTAAAATGGATGAACTCCGCTCTGACTTTACTATACTTCGGCATGACATACAGAACATTAGAGAACGCACCCAAGAGGTTGAGAGACATGTGGGTGAACTTGAGGATACAGTTAACCCTTTCCAGGAGCGGATACAGTCCATGGAAACAAGACTGGCCAACACGGAGGCAAAAGCAGATGACCTTGAAAACAGGCTAAGACGCAATAATATTCGGTTGCTTGGTCTACCAGAGAGAGCAGAGGGAGGTCGTCCTGAGGTCTTTCTAGAACAGTGGCTCCAGAGAACCTTCCCATCGGTCTCCTCACCTACATTTGTGATTGAACGCGCCCATAGGGTGCCTGGCAGACCTCCTCCACCGGGCACCCCGCCGCGATCAATGATTGCACGGCTCCTCAACTACAGAGACAGGGACAAAATACTACAAGAAGCACGGAACAAAGGGGACATCATGTACGAAAACTCCAGAATATCCGTCTACCCAGACTACTCGATTTAGATCCGTAAACAACGCGTGAAGTTCGCAGAAGTAAAGAAACGGCTTATACAACTGCAGCTGCCGTATGCCATGCTTTATCCAGCTAAACTGCGGGTGGTTGCTAATGGCCAAACTCACTTCTTTACAACAGCCAGGGAAGTGGATGCATGGCTGGATAACAGACCTGGGAGATCTCCACGCAGATAAGTATGAGATAAATCCCAGCACAACCATATTCTATGTGAGGGTGCCGGCACGGGGGCCACCATCCATAACTGACACTGACGAGCATATCTTTACCTATTGAGACTCTGGTCTTGTTACTTTTATTAATACGAATAGTTCTTGGGAGTCAGATCCACTACAGGTTGGGGTTTGTGTTGGTGGTGGATAGGGTGGGGGTCGGGGTAGTTAAACAGTGCTTTACTGATCTTGTTTGCAATGCACCACGAGTGAGTTTATTTGCTGTCTGGACTACCATTTCTGGTGCCACAAATGAATACATTATGGTGTTGGAGGTTGGACAGGTAATGGGAAGATATACTGCAGTTTATGTACTATCTGATTGTAATGTGTAGCATTAAATTGATGTCTTGGAATGTTAGGGGCCTGGGTGACCCAATAAAAAGGGGTCTGGTGAACAAGTTCCTGAGAAAGCAGAACCCACAAATTATACTGCTTCAGGAGACAAATTTGGACGGGGTAAACTCATGACACTCAAAAATACATGGGTAGCGGCAGCATATCATGCACCTTACTCCAGCTACTCTAGAGGGGTGTCAATCCTCATAGCGAAAATGTGTAAGTACACCCTGCATACTGTGATATCTGACCCTGGGGGAAGGTTTCTGATAATACACCTCTCTTTTATGGGCAGGCAATGGACGATTGCCAATATATACATCCCACCACCATTCTCAGACTCCATACTGTATACGGTAATGAGCAAAATCTCTACACTACCCATGGCCCCCATATTGCTTATGGGAGACTTTAATAACGTGCTCAACAAGGCCCTGGACCGATTACCAATTCCAACCAGATCTGATCCAGCACTATTGAAATGGGTGGACACGTTTCACTTAACCGACCTGTGGAGAGTCCGCAACAAAGGGGTTAAACAGTTTACTTGCTTTAGCTCTGCCCATGGTACCCTCTCTCACATAGACCTGGCACTGGGGTCACCAGAGGTTGCACGGGCAGTTACGGGAATTCAAATTCTAACCAGGGGGATTTCAGATCACTCTCCCCTTAGTCTTACTATTCAAGTCAGCCCTGAACCCCAGGATAATGCATGGCACCTGAGTCAACACTGGATAAATCATCCAGATCTATTAACGCCCATAGCCTCCTCAATTACAGACTTCTTAGCAATAAATGCAGGAACAGCTACTAACTCCATTGTCTGGGACGCTCTTAAGGCATATATCAGGGGGGGAGTACTCTATGTTAATACGACAGGCCAAGAACCAAGCCATGGTACATATAGAGGGGAGACAAAAGGAAGTGGAGTCCACAAAAGCTCACTATGTAGCAAACCCAAATCCGGCCACTATGGCTGCCTGGCAAAATGCACAAGCAGCAATCCTCCTAGCCCAAACGGAGGCAGTTAACAAAAGTATTATCTACCAAAAAACAAATGTCCTTGAGTCGGGAGATAAATGTGGTAAGCTACTGGCTTACCTTAGTAGGGATCCCGCCCAACAAACAGCGATACCAGTAATAGAAAAGAGGCCAGGGCTATCTACCACTGACCCCAGGGAAATAAATGACACATTCAAGGAATATTATGCAAACCTTTATAGCTCCAAACTAGAATTTAACTACAAAGACATACTGAGGTACCTGGGGAAGATAGATATGTCAACACTAGATATACAAAGTCGGCTATTATTGGACTCACCCATATCAGCCCAAGAAATTGCAGAAGCTATTAACTCCTTTCCGAGAGGGAAAACGCCTGGTGTAGATGGTCTCCCTATGGAATGGTATAGGACATTTCAAAAAGAGTTGACCCCCAGTCTGGTTCAACTATTTAATGATGTCAGAGAGGGCATCCCCCTGCCAGATTAGATGAACAAAGCCCTAATTATAGTTCTCCCAAAGCCAAATAAAGATCTTAAACAATGCACCTCCTATAGACCGATTTCTTTAATGAACTGCGATGCCAAAATACTAGCAAAAGTTCTTGCCAGATGACTTAATACGGTTATTATGCAACTAATTGATATAGACCAGTCAGGATTTATTCCCACAAGGACCACAGACAAAGTGGAGTCGTTGCTGCCATAGATAACGAGAAGGCATTTGACTCAGTGGAATGGTCCTATCTGTGGGCAGTGATGGAATGTTGGGTTTTCCAGCCAGGTTCCTGAAATGGGTACAAATGTTATACAGGGCTCCTGAGGCCTCTATACGCACGAATCACAACTCCTCCTGCCCATTCAGGCTTAACAGGGGAACTAGGCAGGGGTGCCCACTGTCTCCCTTGCTCTTTGCAGTGGCCATGGAACCTCTAGCTTACATGATAAGACAATCACCCAGAATAGAAGGTCTCAAAATGGGAGGGGTCACTGAAAAGATATCCCTGTTTGCAGACGACACGCTGCTGTATCTAGCTAATACAGACAGAGATCTGGGGGCGGCACTTGATATTATTAATGTACACACCACCTACTCTGGTCTAAAGGTTAACTGGGGTAAATCTGCACTATTCCCAATAGACCCCATGCCAACCCCCCCGCCAGCACTACCTCAAGGCTTGAACTGGACACACCATTTCAAATACCTGGGCATTAACATCCACTTGGACCCGGGTAAATTTGTGGAGCTAAATTTAATGTCCCTAATTCAGGGGTTGGACCAAAAAAATCAAAGTATGGACACGCTTGCCACTATCCCTGATTGGGCGCTTAAATTTGTTCAAGATGGTCATGCTACCCAAGTTTACATATATCTTTAGACAATCTCCAGTGAGGATACCAAATAGTTTTTTTTTTTTTTAAAAAATCTTAGGAGTTCCCTTACACAGTTGTATTGACACCCGTCTACGCCAAAAATTGCCATGGTAATACTTCAACTCCCAACACAGGTGGGGGGACTGGCAGCCCCGAACCTTTTTCTATACTACCTGGCTGCAAGGCTGGTCATAGCAAAGTGGTGGATGACCCCATCTCTAGACAACCCTGCTATTCGCCTAGAGGCCCAAACTATTGGATCATATGAGGAACTTAAAAATCTCCTTTATAGAGGATGCCAATATACAGCAAAAGTGACGCCACCTATGAGAGAAATAGTATGGGCCTGGAATACAGCTCATGGTCTCCTTCCAAAACCGGTAGTTTACTGCTCGGAACTCACACCCATATGGTGCAATCCTAAACTACTGCACATGCTAACCATCCCAGACCCCCAAGCTTGGGCATCTTGTGGCATTAAGTATATGGGAGATATTATGGTAGAAGGTAAACTGATGGTTTTTGCACAGCTTAAAGCTAAATACGACTTGCCCAATAAAATGTTTTTCAGGTTCCTTCAGCTTAGGCATGCCACACAATCCCAATTTAAGGGGATGCGGGTAACAACTGAGCCCACTCAAATAGAAGTAAGAGCCCTAACTAATACTCACGTGAAAAGTTTGTCTGGTTTTTATGCCACTCTAATAACGGCAGGGAAATCACCACTGGGCAAGTTACTGGGGAAATGGCAAAATGATATTCCTGAATTGGAAAATGGTACAATATAAATTCTTACATAGAGCATATCTTACTCCGAATATACTAGCTAAAATGTCACCATCTCAGGTTGATGAATGCCCCCATTGCCACCTTTCCCCAGCAGAATTTATCCACATGGTGTGGTCCTGTACTAAGATACAGAGGTTTTGGAGAGATGTAGCACAGTGTATCTCCGACATGATGGATATTCCACTTGTAGTAAAGCCCCTTGGAATGCTGCTGAACCACGTATCTGACTTAGCCCCAACAATGGCGGAAAAAACATTGATCTCCATAATGTTCGCTTATGCCCGCAAATCCATTACCTTAAAATGGAAAGCAGACTTAGCCCCAACTATACGGTTCTGGGAATCCCTGATCATTTCTGCAGTACCATTATACAAACTTCTTTATACTAGAAGGGGCTGCCCGGCGAAATTTAAAAAAATTTGGTCCCCATGGACGGACATTCATGAGAATCCTGCTTGAGGGCCTACGCACCCACCCTAGCATTCCCCACAAATGTGAAATGGATGGTACACCTGTTTCTCTTGGAACCTTAGGCACTATAGGTGGAGCTTGACAAGTACACAATGAAGTGAAGCACGAGTTGAGTTAGATTGTTTTGATAGTTTTATTGGTACAGAGATACAACAACATACATCAGTTTATTGAAGGTATAAACGTGGAATAAAATTAAAAAAAAGTCTTATGTTGATGTATAATGTAATGGTCTAAAATGCTTATTGTACTCTTGTAAACCTGCTTCTTGACCGTGTTTCTGCACTTTATTTAAATAAAGCTTTGTTAAAAAAAAGGGCATAGTGGGAGCTACTCAACCAGCATACAGCAAGAGAAGGAAGCAGTGTGATAAACAGCAAATTGACAGACCACAACCCCATTACTTCAGAAATTACTGGGGGCAAGTATAAAGCAAGCTCTGCCAAGCAAGGTACAGACTTCTTTAAAAGCAGAACCACAAATAAAAAACAGTCCACAGGATCCAAAAGTGCCCCATGCACAAAGAAGGACATAGAAGAACTAAAACAGTTTCTATGCGGAATCAAGGTGGACATTCAGTCAGAATTTAGAAACTCACTAGCAGAGATTACTGGTGAACTCTCTTCCATGAATCAAAGACTCCAGACAGAGATATTCAAGAGAGACTAACAAATTCAGAAGCACAGATTCTTATCTACAATTACAATTAAAGGAGCTCCATGAATCACAAGAGGACTTAGAGAACAACTCCAGACAATATCCGCATCAGAAGCGCCCCTGAAACGGTCCAACTAGAGTCTTTCCTAAAAAAGGTACTTTAAACAATTACTACCGAATTTACAGGGGAGTGACACTAATGGACAGAGCTCACAGAGCACTCAGGATGAGACCAAAGAACAATGCACCTCCTTGGGACATTATCTCTTCGATTCCACTACTTCCACTCAAAAGAAACAATACTTGACGCGGTCAGGGAAAACCCGATAGAACTAGATTGAATCAAACCCTAACTCTACACAGACCTAGCACTATCCACTTTACAAAAGAGAAGAGAGCTGATGGTAGACATATGGAGGGAAAAACATCCCTTAGATAGGGACTACACATACTACTCCAAAGTACAAAACTCATACTCATGCATTGACTTTCTATTTACCAACTCAAATCAGATAGCTATAGTGGGGACAGCCAAACTACATGACATTACATGGTCAGATAATTGGATGGTAGAGGCTATTTTTGACTGATAGGACGCAATAAGGGGCAGAAATTGAATGACTCGCTTTTCATAGACCAGTCGACATGAGGATGACCCTAATAGACTACTTCAGAGACAATGATCCCAAAGACACCCCCTTAGCTATCAGATGGGATGCCTATAAGGCAGTGGTGAGGGGGGTATTGATGAACATCAAGAGCCATAAAAGAACAAATTAGGAAAGTTTCTTTAATAACAGAGGAGTTACATACACTGACAATCCAACATGAACAAAAACCCACTCCAGCAGACTTGCACAGAATTAACCAACTGAGAACAGACTTGACACAACTTATGGCAGATAAGGCATAATTCGCCTTAAACAGAACTAAACAGTAATATTTTGAGTATGCTAATAAACCCCATACTATGTTAGCATGCAAACTAAGAGATTACAATGCGGCAAACTCCATACGTGCCATGCGAGACACAAAGGGACACATCAAAAGAGATACGCTCAAGATAGCAGAGAAGTCTCGCAAATTTTACACAGATCTCTATTCAGAAGATAAAGCCCCTTTGGCAAAACAATCTAGACAGTCCCAGATTGGACTAAGCCCCGTCTCACCAGTGCAACAAGAGCATCTAGAGGCCCCTACCACACAAGAGGAGATCCTGGAAGCCATAAAAAAGCTAAATAAGGTAAATCTCCAGGACCTGACAGCTACTCTGCTAAATACTATAAACAATTTGCTGAGGTTCTATCCCCTCAATTAGTCACACTTTATCAATCTTTCCTGGAAGGACACCCACTTACACATCACATCGGCAACTATCTGCATGATCCACAAAGAGGGAAATGATCCTTTAAATTGTGAAAGCTATTGCCCAATATCATTGATAAATGTGAACATGAAACTGTTTGCAAAAATCCTAGCCACTAGGTTAGCCCTCCATCTACCCTTGTTAGTACATCCTTACCAAATGGGATTCATCCTGGGCAGACGGGGAGTAGGGGGGGGGGTAATGCCAGGAAAGCTATCACCTTAACTCACTTAGCAGAGAATCAACCTCCACAATGTTATCATTAGATGCACAAAAGGTGTTCGACAGACTAAACTGGAAGTACATGGTGACAGTACTAGAGGAGATACAAATGCCACTCCCCTTCATCTGTGGAATTCACCAGCTCTACAACGCTCCATCAGCTAAAGTAGCGATGATGGGAAAATGGGAAGTCTTTAAAATGCTGCTTGATACATATACATGTCAGTATATTCCACTTGTAAGCAAGGAATGTTGTTGCAAAGCAAAACCTTTTTGGTTCAATAGAAGTGTTGGTGTTGAGGTGGGTAAGAAAAGACACGCTTTTATGGCTTTCAAGTTAGCTGGGACAGCCGAATCATTTATAAGGTACAAGGAGGCCAACAAATCATGCAAAGATCTGTAAGGCAAGCTAAAATTGATATGGAAAAGGATATTGCAGCAAGCAGTAGTATAAGTATAGCCAAAATTAAGTATAACCAAAATTATTTTTTAAATATGTTAATAGTAAAAAAATGAAGCAGGAAGGGGTGGGACCTTTAGTATCAGAGGGGAGTCAGCTGTTTGATGAAAACAAAATAAAAGCGCAGATTCTGAACTCATATTTTTCATGTTTCTACACAAATAAGGAACCAGTTAATGAAAGTTTCCTTCTTAATAGTCCCAATTCTAGTAATACAACTTATGATGCATGGTTCACACATGAGAAAATGCAAAAGAGACTAGAACATGTTAAGATAAACAAAGGTTCCGGGGGCCAGATGGTATTCATCCCAGGGTACTTAGCGAGCTTAACTCTGTGATTGCCAAACCTCTTTACCTAATTTTTAGGATTCATTGAGCGCTGGCATAGTGCCTAGAAAAAGGATCCCGTTCTCAGCCTCAAAACTATAGGCCAGTTAGTCTGACGTCAGTGGTAGGAAAGCTTTTTGAAGGGTTAATAAAGGATAAGATACTAGACTTTATAGCAAATCATAATACTAGCATGGTTTTATGGGTAATAGATTTTGCCAGATTAACTTAATTTCTTTTTATGAGAAGGTAAGCAGGGACCTCGATTCTGGGATGGCAGTGGATGCGATTTACCTAGACTTTGCTAAAGCATTTGATACAGTGCCACACAAAAGGTTACTGGTTAAATTAAGGAATGTTGGCCTGGAAAATAGTATTGGACCAGTGTTGTTAGTGGAGTACCGCCGAGCTTTGTACTAGGTCCCTTGCTTTACAACTTGTTTATTAATGACCTGGAGGTGGGCATTGAAAGTACTGTTTCTATTTTTGCAGATGAAACTAAATTGTGCAGAACAATAGGTTCCATGCAGGATGCTGCCACTTTGCAGAGTGATTTGTCTAAGTTGGGAAACTGTGCAGCAAACTAGAAAATGAGGTTCAATGTTGATAAATGCAAGGTTATGCACTTTGGCAAAAATAATATAAATGCAAGTTATACACTAAATGCCAGTGTGTTGGGAGTTTCCTTAAATGAGAAGGATCTAGGGTTTTTTGTAGATAACAATTTGTCTAATTCTGGCCAGTGTCATTCTGTGGCTACTAAAGCAAATAAAGTTCTGTCTTGCATAAAAAAGGGCATTAACTCAAGGGATGAAAACATAATTATGCCTCTTTATAGGTCCCTGGTGAGGCCTCATCTGGAGTATGCAGTGCAGTTTTGGACTCCAGTATAAATGAGCTGGAGAGAGTGCAGAGACATGCAACTAAACTGGTTAGGGGAAGGAAGACTAATTATGAGGGTAGGCTGTTAAGGTTGGTGTTGTTTTCTCTGACAAAAAGGTGCGTGCGAGAGGACATGATTACACTTTACAAGTACATTAGAGGACATTATAGACAAATAGCAGGAGACCTTTTTACCCATAAAGTGGATCACCGTACCAGAGGCCACCCCTTTAGACTAGAAGAAAAGAACTTTAATTTGAAGCAACGTAGGTGGTTCTTTACAGTCAGGACAGTGAGGTTGTGGTATGCACTGCCAGGTGATGTTGTGATGGCTGATTCAGTTAATGCCTTTGAGAATGGCTTGGATGGTTTTTTGGACAGACATAATATCAAAGGCTATTGTGATACTAAACTCTATAGTTAGTATAGGTATTGGCATATATAATTTATGTTAAAGTATGGAGATGTGTGTGTATGGATGTTGGGTTTTCATTTGGAGGGGTTGAACTTGATGGACTTTGTCTTTTTTCAACCTGATTTAACTATGTAACTATGTTAGGGGGGGACAAGACAAGGGTGTCAATTCTCCCCCTTTTATTCACCCTCTCCCTAAAGCTATTGAATCCACAAATTAAAAGGCATAATGGTAGGGGAGACAGAACACAAAATCAGCTTATACACAGACAATATCCTCCTCACCTTGAGCTCGCCTTAAACCTCAATACCACATCTCAGCCAATTGCTGGACCAATTTTGCCTCATTTCCGGGTTCAAAATAAATAACTCTAAATCCCAAAATGCACTCTATGGAGAAAAAGCTACTACAAATATGAATCCCTTTACTACAAAAACTATGTCCCACTGATCGCATCTTTAAAAACAAGCTTACAAATCTGGAGTAACTATGGACTCTCTTGGTTTGGCCTTATTGCAGCAGTAAAGATGACACTACTCCCCAGGATACTATGCTTATTTCAAGTCCTTGCAGTACACTTCTCAGAAAGAACAGCCAACTCCTTACAAAAATCCATAACACAATTCAGATGGAAAAACAAGCTCCCCAGAATAAAACTGGACATAATGACGAAACTTAAAACTATAGGCGGACTGGGGGTGCCACATATATTTAGATACTATATGGCAGCAAGACTATCCAAAATGGAATCAATGCGTAGGAATCTAACCATGCCGTGGACACAGAAAGTGGAAGAGGAAGAACACTTCTCTTCTGAATCAACAGGCCCTCATCATTAAAGTGAAATGGATAAGAACAATGGAGACCATTAGAGCATACAGTACCTACTGGGCAAAGGATATTAAGATGTTATGTCTCCCGTGGGTGGAATTTGAGACAGCCCGAGCCAGAATGATGTATAGATCCAGCTCCTCTGTAGTTACATCCTAACCCTTCCTACCTACTTTTCCCCCTTTTCCCTTATGATAGTTCATCTTTTCTTGCTTTCCCCCCTCAGTTCATAGAAAAGCAGCGTTAACAGATTGGGCAACATTTACCCCGTAACATATAGTATACACAGTATAACATATAATATAGGTACATATGTCGGGAATAGATATTTGTCTATAAATGCTTACAAATTTGAAATGCCAATCTGAAGTTATGTGACTGAAATTACTATTTGAAGAATCATACATGTGTAAACAATAAGCCTGTAACAGTTCTTGAGAAAAATAAAAACTTTTAAATAAAAAAAAACTTGAGAGTGGTTAGTAACAATTTTTTAACAAATTTTTAGAAAACATGCATAATCCTTCTGACTTTATAAATGCAGGTTAGTGTATGCTTGCTTTAATTGTACATTGAAGCTAATGCAGGTTGACACCAAGCCAGCCAACTAAGTGATCCCCTGCATATTGATCCATAAAAAGGAAATACTTGTTTCCTATCATCCTTTATGGATGGCTACACATTACCAATCCCTGGTGTTGAAAAGTTCCCCCTGGTGCATTTGTCGCTGACATGAATTTATATTTTATGCATAAATGATATAGTATCTCTTAACTGCATAGGTATGTGATTTGCCTTTCAACTTTCAGTTTACATTATTTTATAGGCTTACTAACTACCTTCCTAATATACTCACAAATATGAATATTTACACCTCTTGAATTGGCTATACATGCATAGATTTTTTTGGGCATAATGGAAAACCACGTGGGCAGGTATGTCAGCTGGGGGATGATTTTGAAAGACCATCCTGCTATCCATTCTGTCTACACTATAATAATCATTAATATATGAGCAACAGCTCCTCTTTAATTCATGCAGTTCCAGTTATCCTGAATGTGGTCCTACTGTAGAAGGACACCCTTAAAGGAACAGTAACAACAAAAACTGAAAGTATATAAAAGTAATTAGCATATAATGTAGTGATAATCTGCAATGGTAAAAAATAATTTGTGTTCACTTCAGAAAGACTGCTATAGTTTATAAAAGTAAGCTTCTATGTAACCACAGGGACAGCCATTCAAGCTGGAAAAAAGGATAAAAGGCACAGGTTATATAGCAAATAACAGATAAAACACCATTGTATGTTACATGAATGATCTGTTATCTGCTATGTAGCCTGTGTCTTTTATTCTTTATTCCAGCTTGAATTGCTGCCCCCGTGGTTACACAGAAGCTTATTTATATAAACTATAGTAGTCTTTCTGAAGCAATCCCACAACTTTTACCAGTGCAGGGTAAAAGTATGTTATATATTAATTGTTTAACAACACCTTTAATTGTTTGCAGTTTCTTTAAGGATAAGCCTTTGTATGCCCATCTTTATGGCACAACATTTATACATTAAACATTATTTCTAGGGAATGGTAGAAAAGGCTTTTTTTTAGTATGACTCCAGCACCATAGGGCAGATTGATATTTATTGTGTTTGATAACAAATTGTTTCTCAATAAGCGACACATTTGTAATATTAATAACAATATATAGCATGCTTAGATGGGTTGAGTAATATAAGGCTACATTGTGTCTTGTTTTTAATTAGGGGTTTGTTAACTTGTTTTTAAGTTGCTGTTTATTTTTGAACATATCCTATACCGTTCTGATATATGGTGAATGAATATGTTAATTGTTTAATTGATTTTGTCTGTGACAATGATTATATGAGTTTTGTTATAGCTGATGTTTCCTGCCAGTGAGTGAATATAAGGCATGAATGTGAATCATTTGGCACTTTGAGAAAGGCCTTGGGGAGGCCGAAACATTAGTCCTGTGTAACTAATAAGTTATTTATATTTTTCTAGAAGACCTGTGAGTGCGGATCTTTCTAGAGTTGTCTTTTCTAGAGAGGCTTTAGTTCCTCACGTTTTTATGCAATCTTTTTGTTCAACCCACTGAATTAGAGCTGAAAGTCTGCAGTTCAACTGCATCTGAGTTGTTTCATTTAAAATGCATTGTGGTGATGTACAGAACCAAAATTAGAAATAAAAAGTTGTCTCTGTCCAAATATTTATGGACCTAACTGTACATAATTAATTGATAGCCTTAACCCTTCAGCTGCGTTAGAAGAAACCATTCAAAGGTATACAGTAATTTTAGGGGTGCATGATACAGGACATATTTTATCCCTTCACCTTTGGGGGCCAGCCTCCCTGCTATATCAAGCCCTCTTCTTCTCTAACACTTTGGCTGTTTAATGTTTCTGATTAATGGAATATATTCATCTGGATAACCAGCTATTTAGCATTTTTTAAACTATAGGTCCCAGGAATCGGGCTGGTTATACTCTCTTATTCACTATTTTAAACTGTAAGTCCTCAACCATGGGATCCGTTATCCGGAAACCCGCTATCCAGAAAGCTCCAAATTACAGAAAGGCCATCTCCTGTAGACTCAATTTTAGCCAAATAATCTAGATTTATAAAACTGATTTCCTTTTTCTCTGTAATAATAAGACAGTACCCTGTAATTGATCCCAAGTAAGATATTATAATCCTTATTGGAAGCAGAATTAGCCTATTGGGTTTATTTAATTTTATATAAACTTTAGGTATATAAGACTTAAGGTATGAAGATCCAAATTACAGAAAGATCCAATTTCCAGAAAAACCAAGGTCCAGAGCATTCTGGATAACAGGTCCCATACCTGTATTCCCATTTTATCCTTTAAGGTTACAACATATGCCACACAACATCTTTCAATTAACCCAAGGAATTTAGGAGAATATTTTTCTTTATTTTCAAGAATGAGAAAGGTCCCAATGGGGACTGAAACGTTGGATATGCATTTGTGAATAAAACACAACACGATTTTCACGAAAAAACCTTGGAGTGCGGGCCAATTTATCATGTTATATATATATATATGTGTGTGTGTGTGTGCTTGTGTATTGTGTGGATTTGCTCAATTGGTGGCTGCAGTGCTTGCATAACATGAAGTGAACAGCAAGTGGAGTTTGTAAAATATGGTCGGGCCATGTGCAACTGCACCAGAGGAAGGATCTAAGAGGTCCGAAACATGTTGTGCGATGCACCCTGAATAAAACTACTTTAAAAAACTAAACACATTTGCTCGCCAGTGAACTTTTTCTCTTTTTGACTTATGCTGTTACAATTAACTCCTTGGAGATTTGTCATAAATTAGTGCCTAATTGTGTGAAAAAATGCAATGAAATTTAGTCAGGATTTTTTTTTCTGCAGTTCTGATTTTTCGTCTCAATATCCCCCTTAGTGAATAAAATTCCTGATCAAAAGCCACTAGAATGCTCAATGATTGAAGGTATATTGCAGGAAGTAATTTCACTTACATCAAAAACCTGTCTGCCACCTAGGATTTTCCAGAAATTAAAGCAACTTTGATATTTTTTAGGATGCCATCTTCCATTTATTATCCTTTTTAGGTCCTAAGGCATAATGTAGGGAGAAAGCAGAGCATGTCTTCTTATTTTATTTGCATGTACAGTTTTCTTGGAACTGTCACACCTTAACTGAAACAATCTTAATAGAAATCTAAAAAAAACCAAAATAGTATTTACTTTATTAACAAGTGCTACTGTTGCATATACGTTAGGTGAGGAAAGCATCAATTCATGCAATGTCTGTGTCCACTTTTTGCTTAACTGTAACTGCATATGTGGTCATAAATACATCATTTGCTAAAACCTAATCATAACTTTATATAATGAAATCATAGATGAAATCCATTGTTATACTTTTGCAGATCACAGTGAAGATTATATGGGTGCCACAGCTTTTCTGAAAAACTAATCAGCCCATGAAATTCCTAAAAACCAAACCAGAACTTCTAAAGGTCAGTAAAGATGAAATAGGTATTTTGTTCAATGCACAAGAAATGGCCAGGAGGTTGAAGTACAAAGGTAGTTTTTGCTATAAAAAGCTTTAAACAACTGTGTGTACTATATCAATCTATCAAAGGAATGAATTGATAAAAGCAACAGAATTGTTCTTGAAAGATGTTGAAGGCTGTTGTTAGAGAACCCGCGGCTAGATTCTGTGGAAATAAAAGTTATTTCAACCTGAACCAGCCAGACTGGCAATTTGGATTGACATCGCAAATCCTTTAGTATTTTGCTGTTCAAAGAACCAATAGGGTAGCATGTAATGGGTTATGCATTTGTAGCCTTGCACACCTGAAGCAGTGGGAAGTTATAAATATTATTCAGGCATCCTGAAACAAAGGTAAATATTAAAATACTGTATATGCATATGTTTCATTTTTTCCAAATTAGATGTGAATAAATGGCTGAATTGTAGCAAAATATGAATTTATCCTTGGATACAGGTAATTCTAGCTTTTATGGTAACGAAGAATATGTCACTATGTACACTTTTTGATAGCTAAAGTGTGTTGTACAAGTGATGTAAACCGCCTTTTTTAGTTACCGAAAGGCTTATATTTACAGTATTAGCTGTCATGAAACTATGTTTTGATTATTCTTTGATGTTTTGTAAATTCCTTTGTACACACAATCTTTTAATGACCATTCCCTAAGCTGACCATACAATATTTGCTAACAAGCAAATCTTTCACTGAGGTGGGCAATCTCATGCTGATCCGATTGAATTATAATTGCCTCTACGACATCTCTCAGATAGTGGAGTGCATCAATTCAGTCCTCAATCCAACAGGAAGATCAAACCTGCCTAATCAGCAACTGGCTGATTTTCAGACAGATATTGGTTGAAAAGGACCACCAGAGGGCCCCACAAACAGGCAGATATGCTGGCAAATCAGTCTGAAGAGTTCCCAATGGTGTAAATCCATGTATTTATATCAGGCTAGAAATTTGTTGACAAGTATGGTTCTATATTAGGTAGGCTACAGGTGGCCATGCTACAATTACAATCTTTCGCTAGACCATTGGCTGCACAAAAGTTATTTTGTCCATTCTACTAACGTTAGCTAAAAAGAAATCTTTAGCTCTATGTGATGATTCAGCAGTGACTTTACAATGTTTGGGCACAATTAAAATGTTCAGTCCTGCCCGACCGATGAGCTGACCAATATCCAAGGCTTTTTACCGATATCGGTTCCCTTGTCTCCCACCACACACACCCCAATTAGGGTACAAAAGATTTTCCATAAGATAATATTGGTATGTGTATGCCCACAATACATTAAAAGGCACTGTGGGCAGGCAGGGAAGAAAGCCTCATGATGTAATTCTGGCTGTACAATAGAGCTCATGGTGCATTCCCCACTGTTTTGGTTCATGGTCAGCACAGCTGTATTTTTGGAGGATAAAAAAATTGAAACTGTGTCGTATTTTAAAAATAACAAATGTACAACATAAAAAATATGTATCCATTTTTATTTTGTAGGAATTATATGTAAATTTAGACCCAGTGGTGATAGAGGTATTATATGAAACATAAGATCTGCAAAAATAGGAGTTCGAAGTGCCAGATGTCATAATGAGCATGGCCACTAGAGGAGAGCATATTAAAGCAAAGCAAATTGCTTTTTATAATGCTTTTATTATGCATTGTAATTATATTTAATTAATACCAATTTTAGCTCAACTAAAGAAATTACTTGGAATATATAAACTGATAATTTACAAACTTTTTGTATAAGAAACCTATAAACCTTAAAGACAATAAAAGATAGTTGATGAAATTCCTGGAGCACTAAGGGGTGCAAAATCAATAAAGAACAGACTGCTTGATATGCCGAATTCAGTGCAAGCTGCAGAGCACTGTGCTGCAGTCACAACACAGGGCTCTGCTTACCACAGGTTCCAGACAGCTACACAACTGCCAGTGTTCCCATATCAAGTAACAACATGCCTCTTCCAGCACATGAAGCACATCTGAATGCAGGCCAGAGAGCATTCTGTGGGTACTCACTGTGGTTCAGAGTGTAAAAAGTGAAAAACATCAATTGGCAGCCGATTTTTGCACTTTGCACTATGCCTTTAGTTTGTACTATAAATGACCCCTAGTGTATTGTACACTGTGACTAGAATCAAATACAGAGAAATGCTGTGGTAAACATATACGATACTAATCTTTGTAGTCAGCAAAAGAAAAAATCAGAAACTGCTTGCTTGCTTATGATTATGAACTTGAATATAAATCATTGAGTCAGAAATATTTCCAGTGAATATAATTCAATTCCACTGTGGTAGTTCATGAATATTTATTATACTTTCCATTGTACTGTTAAGATTTAAATTATGTATTAGAAAATATTTTTCTCTTTCATTCGTTTACTTTCAAGGGGATATTGGAACCCACTTTTTATCTGAGGATGTTCTAAGCTTCCTTTCAGCAAAATACAGACACGGTACAATCCCCAGCTGAGTCAATATCAATACAGTGAATGCCGAAACAATGCTTATGGCAGCCTCTTGCCACAGCCAACAATGCTTCTTTTTTAGTATATCATAGTTTTGCACCCATATATGACACAAAGAATACTTTATTGGATATGCTTCCTGCAACTGAAGTACTGCCACATTTATTAAAATTTTGTTGGCATAACTCTGGTGGATCCCATGTTTTCAATTGCCAGGCTCCATGTTAAGAAGAAAATGTTTTTAACTTGCAGGAATGGAATTGTGATTCTGCTGCTTAGGCCTCTGCTACTGGCAGGAGTTATCATGTAGAGCTGTTCACTTTGTGAACTTTTACTGTATTCATGTTGATTATATATCTCCAGTATGTAATAAAAGGAACTAAGTTTGCCTAGGAACAGTAACCCATAGCAACCAATAAGATGTTTACATTAAAATAAATTACTAGTAAATGATACCTGCTGATTGGTTACTTTAGGTTACTGTTCTGTCTTGGTTAATGCATCTACATAATTTCAGGTTTCCCTTTTGCAGCTTCTTCAAATGGCAGGAATTCAACTGCAGGAACATGTTTGCTATCCCCCTGAACCTCTTTGGGGTTAGCATCTCATATACATGTTATACTTGCTGCAGTGCAGTAGCAGTGCCTACTATATTTGTACATACAGTATATTAGGGGATCATATAAGAATCTCTCTAATGCTTTATTTACCAGTAGGTCACCCATTCTGATTAGAAGAAAAGAGGTTCCGCCTAAATATTCAGAAGGGTTTTTGTACAGTGAGAGCTGTGAAGATATGGAATTCTCTCCCTGTATCAGTTGTACAGGCTGATATATTAGATAGCTTTAAAAATGGGTTGGATGGCTTTTTAGCAAGTGAGGGAATACAGGGGTATGGAAGATACTGTAGCTCATACTACAAGTTGATCCAGGGACTAGTCCAACTGCCATTTTTGGGTCAGGAATTTTTCCCCCTCTAAGGCAAATTGGAGAGGCTTCAGATGGGGTTTTTTGCCTTCCTCTGGATCAACTAGCAGTTAGGCAGGTTAAAAAAGAGTTAATGGTTGAACATGATGGGTGTGTGTCTTTTTTCAACCTAACTTACTACAGTATGTTACTATGTTACTACTAGGCATAAATGAAAATATGTCACTAATATGTGTTCCATGTACAATTTTTTGTATAGTTAAAGGGATTCTATCATGATTTTATGGTGTCGTTTTTCTTCCTAAATTACACAGTTTACACTGCAAATAATTCACTCTACCATATAAAACTTCATTCCTAACCCTAAGTGTATTTTTTTAGTTGTAATATTGTTCTGTAGGAAGCCATCCCAGGTAATTTTGCCTGGTCATGTGCTTTCAGAAAGAGCCAGTGCAGCACTATAGAACTGCTATCTGACAGGCTATTGTTTCTCCTACTCAATATAACTGAAGGAGTAGCAGTGGGACATGGGTTTTTACTATTGAGTGCTGTTCTTATATCTACCAGGGAGCTGTTACCTGGCTACCTTTTCATTGTTCTGCTGATGGGCTGATGGGGGGGGGGAGCGGGGGATATTACTCCAGCTTGCAGTGCAGCAGTAAAGAGTGGCTGAAGTTTATCAGAGCACAAGTCACATGACTGGGGGCACCTGGGAAACTGACAATATGTCTAGCATTATGTTAGATTTCAAAATTACATTTAAAAAAACTCAGTTTGCACTTTTGAAAAATGTATTCCAGTGGAGAAGTCTACTGGAGCAGCACTATTTGTAAAAAAAAAAACATGTTTTCCCATGACATTATCCCTTTAACACATTGATCAGAAAATCCTATAATTTGACTAATTTTGTTGTTCTGGACCTGAGGATTTCCAGATAACAGATCTTTCCATAATTTATACCTTAAGCCTAAGAGAAAATAATGTAAAAATTAAATAAACCCAATAGGCTGTTATACTTCTAATAAGGATTAATTATATCTTAGTTTGGATTAAGTACAAGGTTATGTTGTATTATTACAAAGTAAAAGGGAAATCTTTTTTTAAAATTTAAAAAAAAAAAAAATATTTGGATTAAATGGCATCTACCGTAGATGGCCTTTCTGTAATTTGGAGCTTTCTGGATGATGCGTTTCTGGATAATGGATCCCATACCTGTATAGGGTACTTAAAGAAGAACAATATTTCTGTTTGTCAGTCCTGTATCACAAATTCTGGGATTCTGATACAATTACATTTGCATTAAGCTTGCACTCACCATACTGAAACACCTATAGTGGTACTTTTAAATGTAGAAAAACTATTTAAAAATGTGACCTATATTTGTATTCTCATACTATAGCATTTAAAAATTTTTAAAACATGAGCCCCTCTGAATGGGATTGGGAAAGTATAAAGAGGGTATTTAACAGACAAGTTCAGCTTGGGTTTACTAACAGTAAGGAGACTTAATTGAGAATGACAACACATGAAAGAATTAGGCTAGAAATTCTAAAACGTATATTTTAGACTTCTGGACCAATCCAAGACCACCATAGCCCTTTAGCAGGGAAGGGCTGTACATCTGGAATGCTCCCAGTAGTTCCTCATCTTCTTTTCAGATGAATCACAGCCCATTACTTGAAATTAGGGGCTGACTGACAATATTTAGGATATATATAATATCCTGTAGAGTTCAAATTCACATTGCATTAGAGCAGTGAACTAGTTTTTTGCTGATTTGTATCAGCATCAATATTAGCTTTGTTTGACTTCAGATTGGTGTCTCTGCAGTCAAGAGTATACTGAATATGTGCAAGTCACATGTAGGCGTACCGTATTTATTAAAGGTCGGATTATAGTTGTTTTAGAGGTATTTGAAACCACGACTAAACTCACAAACTCTAAAACCACGATTTTCATTGAATTTATTAAAAGATCTTAATATAAAAATTACAAACAACATATTAGCTGAATGATCTGTTAAAAAAATCGGAATACCTTGAAAACCTACAGTATATAAATTCAGATAATTCCTAGCAAAAAAAAAAATCCAAAAACCTCTTAAAGTCAGAATTGAATTAAAGCGGTCCAATAAGATCAGCACAGCTCCCATTAACTTCTATAGAACCTTAACAACTTTTACTTGGCAAAGTTTTGTGGTTTATAGTTTTAAGGTTTTTGTGGCTTTTACACTTAAATCTCTGACTTTTAGAGCCTTCTAGAAATATAGAAAAACCACAAATTTTTCGAGATTTGTGGAAAAAAATAATGGGCCCCTTCAACTTAACAAGATCAGAAGAAGGTGATCTCTTGTGGACTGCTTTAATGGCATATATTTTTACTGTAATAAGGCTGCCGAATCTTGAGCAGTAAGTTTGGTCTAATAAATACAGCATTTCTAGCCATATTTATTTTTAGACTTTAGCTTTCCTGTTAGATACAATCTACCGTTGTTCCATACATTCCAATTTATGTTTCGTTGGTCAAAAATTTTAATGAATTCGATTTTTCAATTCGACCCTTGATAAATCTGCCCTTAGTATTCCAACATAGTTCGATGGGGTAAGGATTGGAACATAGCTTGGGAAGCTCATATATTGACTCTGAAAACCCCTTGGGTAGGGAGATATGACAATAAAATATGTACCAATCCAGTGTATGACATAGCACCACTCACGTAGAAATTTAGATTAAAAAGCCTTTATTGGAACATATGGCTTCTGATCCGAAACATACAACGTTTCAGGCCTAATCTCTGCCTTTTATCAGGCTTGATAAAGGGCCGAGATTAGACCTGGAATGTTTTATGTTCCGGATCAGAAGCCATATGTTCCAATAAAGGCTTTTTAATTTAAATTTTACTTGAGTGGTGCTGTGTCATACACTGGATTGCTATTAACAGAGTGGAAAGTGGCCCAGGAGACATGGGCACTGGCAAACATTATAAGCATACGTTGGTGAGTGCTGACTGAACTATAACTTGAATAGATGTGCAATCAACAAGCACATAGGATGAGTAGCACTAACAGGTAGAGCAACAGGTGTGTAACAATGTCTGGTATTTCCAGAGGTATGTTGCGTGGTTCAGAACAAAGACAGAAGAATCAGTGCTTTGCCAAGTGTCATATTTTCGGTTATATATGTATACTGTCATAAGCCAATTACAAAAAAGGCAAAGCTGGTTACTATTGTTTAGCTGCTGAAAAAGATATATAGAAGTAAACTAGCATAGTTTCTTTATTACTGATTTAATTATATTTGTTGTTTAGAAGATATAGTAACACTTTAAACAAGACAATGCATTATACTTAACTGAAAAAAATAGAGTGTAATTTATATCAAACATTACCCAGCATATGGTGAATGTTGTACTGATTTTACAACATGCCCTTTGTTACTAGAGTGAACTACAAAATACCAACATTTCTTTTATAATCAGGCCTTCATTAAATATTTACAAAACAGGCAGCATTTTCATCTTGGTAAGAAATAGATCATGTACTGGAAAAAAAAATCATATGGTTTGATTTGCAAAAGCAAAAATGACTAAAACATTTAAAAAGAGAGTTTATTAAATTAATTTCCTTTTCATACTACTGATGGTCTTCAGTAGCAAAAATATAATTCTATCCTGACTTATGTTTTTTAACCATGCTATCAGTGCAAGGCTGATTTGTGTTTGAAAGCACTGCTGTCCAAATCCTTTCCTGTAGTGTATACTTCATGTTCAGGAACTGCCTTTATTTTAAATCATGTGTACATATGAATAAGGTTTTAGAATCCTTGGTCAAGAGAGAGGTAAACCTGCTTTTACTCATTGAGCACAGGTACATTGACTTGTAGACACTAGGATATACTATGAAATGACAGTTTGCAGGTTTCTTTAGCACTCCATCTATACAGCTTTACATAAAAACAATGGTCTATATATATTTATATGGCCTGTTATCAATATAACAGGGAAACAAGAAGCTGAACAATACAATAATAGACAATCATTTTCTCCCTCCAAGGGTAATACATTTGTTTCACTCTGGATCTATGCAAGGTATCTGTCTTGATGGTACACATCAACTTGCATCTCTTACTTCATCTCTACTGCAAGTGTTTCTCCTTCTTTGCTTTTAGCAACAAAATGTTTAACCCTTTGCTTTTTCTTAAAGCTGTTGAGCCAGAAACCATGTGTAACCAAATGTAACTTCCTAAAAGTGGACCTGTCACCCAGACACAAAAAGCTGTATAATAAAAGTCCTTTTCAAATTAAATATGAAATCCAATTTCTATTTTTTATTAAAGCATTCATAGCTGTTGTAAGCTCATTTAAAAATCTCAGCTGTCAATCAAATATTGTCTGCCCCTCCTCTATGTTTTAGGAATAGAGGTGGGGCAGACAATTACTTTTACTTTCCATTTAGCACTTCCTAGATGTCACTGCTCTCCACACATTACCCCGTTCTCCTCACTGTTTAATTGTTTAACCAGGGCATGGGGAAGGACATCAGGTCCCCCATTCTGGTGCACAAACAAGATTCTGAGATGATTCAAGGCTTGCCTTAATAACAGTGTCCACAAAATGGCTCCTCCCTGCTTGCTATAATTATGAATTCCCAGACTGAAGGAAACAAGTTTCAAATAATTTATATAGTGTAATTAAAGCTTATTTTGCTTGACTAATGTGATAAAATAGAATTTTGAATAATCTTTTGGGTGACAGGTCCCTTGTTTATTCAGTGGCATTTACACACTTTTATATATAATCCTCAAAATATGGTGCATACGGGGATTTGTCGCAAAAAGGTTAAAAATACTTATATTTATTCAGTACAACCCTGCACCGAGGAAACAGAATCACCTAGGTTATAATATAGTGTGCACATAATGAACTTATTTATAACTATATTAATTATTGTTACATGCTTATGTTACATTGTCTCTGCATGTTTTTGTAGTTTGGTTTTATCAAAGTATTCTTCCTTAATACAGTACAGTATGTGCACTCTATATATTATAACCTAGGTAATATTTACTTATCATGCTTAATACTGTACTTATAATGCAGTGTTCTTCTTCTGGCATGCAATGCGCTTTTTGTTTTGACCAGATAACTACATTTTTGTCTCATCAGTCCAAAGCACTTTTTTCCAAAATGACTGTGGCTTATGTGTCTAAATGAGCTTTTGCAGACAAGTGACTGTTTGTGGCGTGAGTGCAGAAAGGGCTTCTTTCTCATCACCCTGCCATACAGATGTTCTGTGTGCAAATTGTGCTGAATTGTAGAACGATGTACAGATAGACCATCTGCAGCAAGATGTTCTTGCAGGTCTTTGGAGGTGAATCATTCTCACAATCCTCCACATATGCTGCGCTTGTATTTTTCTTGGCCTGCCAGACCTGGGTTGGCCTGTGGCATTCCATTTCCTGATTACATTCCTTACAGTTGAAACTTACAATTTAAACCTCTGAGATAGCTTTTTGTTGTCTTCCCCTAAACCATAATACTGAATAATCTTTGTTTTCAGATCTTTTGAGAGTTGCTATGAGGATGCCATGTTGTCATTTTTCAGAGGAGAGTCAAACACAAGCACAACTTGCAATTGGCCACCTTAAATACCTTTCTCATGATTGGGCACACCTGCCTATGAAGTTCAAGGCTTAACGAGCTAATCCAACCAATTTGGTGTTGACTAGTTTTGAGCAGTTACATGCATTCAAATTAGCAAAATTACAAGGGTACCCACATTTTTGCACAGCCAGTTTTTCATATTTGATTTAATTTCATACAATGGAATAATGCTTCACTAAAAACACATCGTTACTGTAACAGTTGCCAAGCAGCCTGGTCTTGGCTCATGCTTCCGCCTGTAGCAGCCGCCTTTGTCTTCGGTAGGAGCCTTCAACTACTCAGATGCCGCCAGGTCTTAAAACGAGAGGTGCAAGGCGAGGGGTTCTAGACAAGCAGAGGGGCACAACTGTAAGGCAGGAGTCTTTTAGCTGAAGGTCACAGTACAAAGCGTGAGACAAAATCGTAATCAGAACAGGCCGGGTCAGGGCAGGCAGAGAACAAACGTAGTTAGGCAGGCAAGGGTCAAACCAGGAAGTCAATCAGAGGGATAAGGCAGAATCGGCGTCGGATATCAGGCAAGGGGTCAGGATACAGAAAGTAGAATCGTCAAGAACAGGTAGGAGTCACAATAGGTAGTCAATAACAGTTTTTTTAGAATCAGAATAGCAACCGCTAAGCACCGGGAACAAATCCTATCAGGGGCAAGGTCCAGTAATCAAAATAGGCTATTTATACTTTTAAATTTCGCGCCAATTGCCAGCACGCCTGCGCCTTTAAGAACCCGAAGAGTCCAGCGCCGGCATGTGAGAGGAATTAGCGTTGTGTGGCGGGCGTCCCCGCTGCACCGGGTAAGTCCTCACAGTTTCTCAGATGTTCATGGGAAATGAAAGACATACCACTGTTATCTTTTTTGTTGAAAGTGGAGTAAATTATTATGCAGGCTGAGAGGAGTTCCAAACTTTTTCATATGACTGTATATATATCACGGCATGAGTGCTTTCACTGGACTTATATTTATGAATTTGGTTAGCACCCGGCTCCTAACTATATGAATGGTGAGTGCCGATTTACTCGATATATATATATATAAAATATAATTATATATATATATATATATATATATATATATATATATATATATATATATATATACATATATATATATATATATATATGAAGTTAACTCTATTACCTCCACATCGATGATTTTATGACAGCACTGTGTCCTACTTGTTTAAAATGATGTGGAAATGGCATTCCTGATTGTGGAGCGATACTGGGAAATATGATCCCTAATTGGTTGTATTGTCTCTATATGTACATTAGTCCGCAATGACATTTAATATAACTAACATAATTGGTGTAACATGTATAATATCCTCTATCTCATATATTTTCATATATTTTACCTGACTGGGGCTTACTAAATGTGGAGCCTTTTATTACACTACCACATTGAGCACATCCCAAGCATCTTTCCTCTGTGCTAGTGTCATTTTATTATATCCAATATCAGCTTTTACTAACATATTCCTCACATTTCTAGGTCTCCTATATGATGGCATAGGAGGTTGTTGAACTTCTGCCACTTGTGGATAGGCATGTGATAAAGCACAGATGATAAGTATGTATACATGGAATCCTAGATTCTTTTGTCTGTACTTCTTTTTCCCTCAACAACTTCTGTCTATTTATTTCATTCACCTTCTGAATCTCCACATCTAACCTTGTGCAACAAATTTATTCACCATTTCCTATGCTCCACTGCATCTCTATCTGATACTATTCGTTTAACTATAATCAACTGTGAACGTGGCACTGACTTTTTAACATGTGGAGGGTAATTGCTGGTATATAATAGGAGATTATTACAATTGGTATGCTTTATATGTAAATCCGTACAAAGTCTCCCATTCACCAACCTTACAGAAGTATCCAAAAATGTAGGAAACAAGAAAAGGACCGCTACTGCTCCCCACAAGTACTTTTCCAGGTGCTCTGTCAAGCAGTATCCGACTGCTAAGATACAATAGGTTGAGGAACAAATAGACGGCACTTCTGGAGAAGATTTATTACTGCTGTATGTCCTGACGCGTTTCGGGAAATAATCCCTTAGTCATAGGTCTATGACCTATGACTAAGGGATTATTTCCCGAAACGCGTCAGGACATACAGCAGTAATAAATCTTCTCCAGAAGTGCCGTCTATTTGTTCCTCAACCTATTGTATCCAAAAATGTAACCTTAATAAAATCATACTGCATTGTGAAGGTAATGTCAGGTACACAACCATCTACTGTATATACGTTGCCCTTCCATACTACAAACAGATCATCTGTATAGTGCCACCAATGTAGCACCTCCTGAAATCTTAAATTGGAATACACAAACCTCTCCTCAATATAGTTCATGAATATGTTTGGGTATGACGGGCGAACTGCCAAAAAGATTGTTGCACAAGGGTTTCCATAATGTGAATTAAATGAGGCGATTCAAAAGGTGAAGGAAATTAATAGATAGAAGTTGTTTAAAGAAGAACAGACAAAAGAATCTAGGATTCCATGTAGACATACTTAAATCTGATTTTAAGCAGATTTTATGTATCTTTAATAAACATTGGAGTGTTTTATCACATGCCTATCTGTGAATTCAAATGTGTGCCAGTATTTCCCATCTTCTTTTCTGCTGATTCCCAGAAAATGCTCTGTGCTGCTTTCAGTTGCCTGAGCTTAGGGTTTGACTCCCCATATTTAGTTTATATAGAATATAGATGTCACAATACAAGACTAATTTGTAATTCAGATTTAAGTTCAGGTTCTAATTACATGGCAACTCAGAAACCAGTGCTATTTGCAATAGAATGTAATAATCAATTAAACCTTTTGCATGGGCTTCCATGCCACGTGATCCTTATATTCTTCTTGATATATTTGTGAGAACCCTAAGCTCAGATTCTCAACACCTTCCCAGAGCATAATAATCATGTGCGTGTCCTAACAAAATATGGGGAACTCCTGTGCACAATTTTGAAGGCCTGGATCATTACTGTTAAAGAAATGTAATGAGACTTTATACATCTTTATTGTTTTGGGGGTGTAGTTAATCTTTAACAGTGAGGATGTGCTAAGGTGTTAGGGCTGGGACACACTGGGCGATTTGGGGAGATTTAGTCGCCTGGCGACTAATCGCCGCGACTTTTCTCCCCGAATGCCTCCCCTCGCTCTGCGCCTGGCTAAAATGAAAAATCGCCTGCGCTTATCACACGCGGCGATTCGTTTTCCGAAGTCGCCCGAAGTCGCCTCACGAGGAAACTTCGGGCGACTTCGGAAAACGAATCGCCGCGTGTGATTAGCGCAGGCGATTTTTCATTTTAGCCAGGCGCAGAGCGAGGGGAGGCATTCGGGGAAGATTGGTCGTGGAAAGTCGCGGCTAAAATCTCCCCAAATCGCCCAGTGTGTCCCAGCCCTTAAGTTGTGCTAAAGCTTGAGAAGGCGGTTAGGTCAGTAGATAATCTAATGTATTTGTGACCACTCAGCATGTTAATTGTGTTTAGTTACATATCTTAATCTCATAAACACCCAGTAGCATGTAAAAGGCTTTTATATGCCAAAACTATTATACAATACTTTCAAAACAAATCTTCTTACTTTGATCCATACATTCCTATCTTATTCCACTGTTCCTCTCAAAACCACCACCTTGCCACGCCACCTACTGCTGTTTTCCTCCTTAAGGCTAATTTCAAATTCTCACATTTCAGCACACAAATCATCAGCACCCAGGCAGATGCAATGGATCACACTGCAGGCAAGGTGATTCCAAAGTAAGGTTTGATTCTTAGCCTGCATTTTAAAACAGAGTTTTAGCCCAGCGTGGCATTAGCCTAAACCTTTTCCTCTTGCTCCTACTTAACTCTTCCCTCAATCCCTGAATTACTTAATAGAACATCTAACTTTAATCTCTTCTGACTCAAAGACTATCTGTTGCATCACTCTCATCGAACCTGAATCATATTGGCACTTGGAGACAAATTTAATGCAGTACATTTTCAGTATTTATTTTCCTCCTATTTGCGTCTGTAAGAAAGGATGTTTTAACAGTTGACATTGTCTTACACAGCATTGGCCACCCACCCACAATTTTTTGCATGTGCAATATAGATTTGCCTCATGTGCCAATTGAAAGTAAAGGGTACCCCTTTCCCCTCAGCTCCACCTCTGGTGACAAGCTGGGGGGATTTTTTTCTATTTTGTACTTACAATTTTTGTACTTACATTTTTATAAAGCTAATATTGAAGCACTGTCTTGACCAAAAAAAAGATGACTTTAATATTCATTGCTTTATTTCATTCCTCTGCATATTTTTGGGTAGTTAGAACTAATCTTCATTACTATAGTTAATTGTTTCTGGTGGAATATTCTGCTTTCAATTTTAAATGTTCTTGCTCAGTAGATATTATTATATTCTTCTCATCATGGGAAACAATTCATCAAAAAGAAGCGTTGATGATGCACCAAATTGCTGCAAATTCCTCTCTGTGGAAAACTCTTGGATACTTTTTAAATATGGCTCATCGGGAAAGTCTGATTTGTTGTTAGAGGCCTATCTTAATAAGAAATGCATCCATACTCTGCATTTTAGCTGTCATTTTCTAAGCAAGTTGTACTCACCCACAATTCCCTTGAGATGTGTTTGGAGCATAATTGTTTTCATAGTTATTATGTGTGTGTTAAATGTATATTACCTACATTAAAATCGAATTTGTTTGTCTCAGTGGTACATTACTGAAGCGAATAATAACAGAGCAATAAGTAGGAAAGTAATTTTTTGTGCCCTTAAAAGAAAGAGTTGTTTGAATTTATAGGTGCATCCTTGTCCCTTTTATATTCCTGTTAGAATGTTGGAGCCATTTGTGACCTTTATAGCAGTGTGCAAATTACAATATTTCTCCTAATCCAGTATCCTGTCAAGCCTAGGATTGTTTGTAAAAAGTCACATTGCCATCTTTCTTTTCTTGAAACCTCTCTGCAGCCCTAGCCAAGATACAAATATAGGTAAAGGGGAATCGCTGTATTTCCTGACAAAGCAAAGGAAAAAAGGGAACAAAAACAGATATGCGTAATATGGTGCAGTATTTTCTGCTATTTTTTGTATAAATGCACCTTTAACTGTGCGTGATTAAACGTATATAAAAGTGCAAACGATGTGTGACAAAATTAAAACACTTCGATTGTGCGACTGTGTGTCTATTTTATATATATATATACACCACTGTTATTTTATATATTAGTGTGAATAATAATATAAGTGACTAGAAAAAATTTTTTACCAGTGAAAAAATAAAAATAAAATAAAAATATAAAAAATAAAATAAAAATAAAAAATAAAAATAAAACAAACACCAAAAAAATGTAAAAATATCCTTATCTCACAAACACCTCTTATAATTAATAATTAACAAATTAGTTCTAAAGACACCAAATGGTAGCAAGCATAGAGAGTTTTGGTTTAACTGCTTAATTAGTTTCTTTTAAATGAAATCTTCACCCAGTGCTGATCTGGTGGTATATTATACTCACAGACGTGAGTGAATCTGCGCTTTTGAGAGAACAAGCCGTGTCCTTCCAATAATCATCCGGCAACCTTCTAGCTGGGCAGAAAATAGAGCGGCATGTGCAGTATCGTTTAAAAAAAGCTGTTTAATAAAAAATATAAAATACACTCACAAACGTCTCGTTTTAAAATCGCATATAAAATCTGTGAAGTCCGCTTTTCAAATGAAACCGTAGCGTCCTTTACTTTGCTCTGCGCATCTCAGTCTTGCGCTGCAGCTCCAAACGATCTGTCTCCGCTCGACGCGTTTCGCCAATAGGCTTCTTCCAAGAGCGATTTCTTCTTCCCATAATGCTCTCCACTTTAAGCCCAGCTAGATTCAAAACTATCCAAACTTTATCCGCACAAATGAACATAACCCATCGTAAAGGCATATCTGCACCTATAGCTAACTATTCCACAGTATTTAAAACCTCTGTTGCAACATTTACATTAACACAGTTATTACAGCGCAGCAGCAACATTGTATTCGCTATCAGTAAAACATCCGTATATAAAAAGAAAAAGGAAACCTCTTGTACGTTGTTACAGTATCATATTCCTCGAGATCACATTCTTTCAATTAGTAACATATTATTTTTACTCTAGGAATGCTCTCAAATTGAAATCTATGTTTAAACCTCCTGGAGAGAGGGTCCCCAATTTATGAATCCACCAGCTTTCCTTTCTTAGTGTTTTATTTGTTAGATCTCCACCTCTCCAATCCTTTTCAATTTTCTCTATCCCCCACCATTTCAGGCCTGTTACCTTTTTATTGTGCTTTTCAAGGAAATGTTTTGATACTATATGTTTTACATTCCCTTTTTGTATGTTATTCACATGTTCTCTTATTCTTTCCTTAAGGTTTCTATTTGTTTTACCCACATACTGGAGGCCACACGGACACTCCAATATGTATATTACATTCGGGGTGTCACATTTTATTAAATTATTTATTTCAAAATTTTCTCCTGTTTTCTGGCTTTTAAAAGTTTTTGTTTTTATACTGTGTCTACATGCCTTACAAAGGCTACATGGAAAAAACCCTTTCAGTTGCTCTTTCTTTTTTTCTTTACCCTTTTTCCCATTATTCCCAGTATGTACTAATTTTTGTTTCAAATCTGGAGCTTTCTGGAAAATAATTCTTGGCTTTTTAGGTAGAAGGGGTTCTAAATCTTTATCCAAAGCTAACACATTCCAATGTTTTTCTATAATTCTTTTAACATTATTGGCTTGTGAATTATATTGTGTTACAAAGCACATGTTAAACCTCTCTTTCTCTACATTTTCTAGTATAGTTGTCTCTTCTTTTTTATACTTAAGCATCTGTTTTCTATCTTTATCCCTTATTGTCTCATATGCTTTTTGTATTTCCCTTTCTTGATACCCTCTATCTTTAAATCTTTTTTTGAGGATTTCGGATTGTATGTCATATTCTTCCAGAGTACTACAGTTCTTTCTAATCCTTCTAAATTGTCCTTGTGGAATATTTCTTATCCACTGTGGATTATGATTGCTTGAGGCCAGCACATAATTATTTGTATCTACTTCTTTAAAGTAGGTACGTGTGCATATTTTACCATTCTCTATATAAATTTGTAAATCAAGGAAATGTATTTCTTTCGAGCTAAAATTTAATGTGAATTCTAAATTGAACTCATTTAAATTTATCTGTTCTACAAATCTTTTTAGTTCTACTTCCCCTTTTTTCCAGATAATTATGATGTCATCTATATAGCGTTTCCAGATCCCTAGGTTCGCGTCCAGTGCCATTGTTCCCAGGGTATGCTTCTCCCAATATCCCATGAAGAGGTTGGCATAACTGGGCGCGAACCTAGTTCCCATGGCTGTCCCGCAGGTTTGGAGGAAGAATTTGTCGTTGAACCAAAAAAAATTATGATTTAAAATAAATTCTATAGCATCTATGACAAACTCCTTCCCTTCCTCACTTACATTTGAATCTTGCATTAAGAATTCTTTTATTGCTCTTAATCCTTGTTCATGCTTAATGCAGGTATATAGAGATTTTACATCCAAAGTGGCAAGAAGCCACTCCGGCTGCCACTCTTGTTCTTCAAGGATGTTCAATATTTGCGTAGAGTCTTTCAAGTATGAAGGTAAATTAATTACATATCCCTGGAGTTTAGTATCTATAAAGTGAGACAAATTATTGGTTAATGAATTGATACCTGAAATGATTGGTCTACCTGGGGGTGTTATTGGGTTTTTATGTATTTTAGGTAAAATATAAAAAAGGGGTGTTTTTGGATATTTATTAATTATATATTCTTTTTCTGTTTTATCAATTGCCTTTTCGTTTTCAGCTTTAGTAACTAGTTTTATTAATTTATTTTGAAAAAGTTCTATAGGATTTTTATCTAATTTTCGGTATGTATTTTCATCATCTAAAAGTTTTATACATTCTGCTTTATATTGTTCTGTGTTCATAATAACTGTCCCACCACCCTTATCCGCTGGCTTGATAGTTATTGATTCATTTTCGCTTAATTCTTTTAGGGCTAGACGTTCATTTTTCGTTAGATTTCTTTTTTTATTTTTTCCCAAATTTTCCAGGTCCTTTAGTATTAATTTTTCATACATTTCTATAGCTTTTCCTTTTTCTTGAGATGGTATAAATGTAGATTTCTTTTTTACTTTTTCTTCTGTGTTGCAACTATAGTTTGTTATTATGGCATTTTTGTTCATAAAATATTTTTTAAGGGTTATTTTTCTTATGAATTTTTGTGCATCTATAAATAGATTAAAACAATTTGGTTGATTCATTGGTGCAAAATTTAGGCCTTTTTTTAACACTTTTTCTTGAGTCTCAGTTAGATTATATGAACTTAAGTTAAAGATACCATTATTTATAGGGGTCTCTTCTTTTTGTATTTCTTTTACTTTAATCGTTCTCTCTCCTTCTCCCTCAGATCTATTCTTTTGTAATAGTTTTCTCCTCTTTCCTCTTGTCTTTTCTTTGGTGTCCAACTGTGATATGTTTCCTCCCTGTGATTCAATATTCTCTGCGTGCTCTTTTCCCCTCTTTCCCACTGTGGTTGATGATCCTTCCCTAAAAAATACTTCTGTCCCTTTTTATGTGTATTTGTAGCTTTGTAATTAGTGTAACCTTTATTCCTCATATCATTTCTTCCCTGTGCGTATCTTCTAGTGTAGTTTGGTTCCCTCCTATCTACGTATGAATTGTGATGCTTTTGTTCAATCTCCCCTTTCTTTTTGTGACTTTTTCCGAGGTTATCTTCTATTGTGAAATCTCTCTGGTTTCTATTATTTGTTCTTTTATAAGAAAAATTCCCTTTATTTCCCCTTCTATAATCATCTTTATCTCTTCCAAACTTTCTTTTTTTTGTTTCTATAATTTCATTTTCCACTTTATTGAGTCTTTCAGTGATCTGTGTCTCTTCCTCCTGGAATTCTCTCAGATCACTGAACGGTTCAATCTCTTTTTGTAATTCCAAGATTTCTTTGTTAATGGTATCTAGATCTTTTGTTTGTTTCTGTATGATTAATTTTATCAAGTTATTGCTACATTCTTCTAGTATTTTGTCCCAATTCGTTATAAATGTCTCGTCTTCTAAGCCGAATGTTGGTCTTTTTTGTATCCTTAAGCCTCTGGGTATTCTTCCACATTCCAGATACCTCTGTAATGTGGTTTTATCCCACCATTTCCTTAACTCCCTTTTCATCGCAATTTCCAGTTTATCAAGCATATCATACATTTCTATATCTACAAAGTGTTCTGAATCAATTTGTGGAACATCATCTTTTTCACCAAAAATATCATTAAAGTCATAGATTTTCTGTAATCTAAATGAAAACATTTCTGTTTTTACCACCCACGTAAGATCTCCAGGAGAATTAGCAAAAAGTCCACAACAAAAGTTTTTGAGTCTTTTGGGCAGTGAAGTTCCAAGTTACAGCGAGTCCTTATCAAGGGCTCTCCCAGGCCCGTAGGAAATTCAAATATAGGTAAAGGGGAATCGCTGTATTTCCTGACAAAGCAAAGGAAAAAAGGGAACAAAAACAGATATGCGTAATATGGTGCAGTATTTTCTGCTATTTTTTGTATAAATGCACCTTTAACTGTGCGTGATTAAACGTATATAAAAGTGCAAACGATGTGTGACAAAATTAAAACACTTCGATTGTGCGACTGTGTGTCTATTTTATATATATATATACACCACTGTTATTTTATATATTAGTGTGAATAATAATATAAGTGACTAGAAAAATTTTTTTACCAGTGAAAAAATAAAAATAAAATAAAAATATAAAAAAATAAAAATAAAAAATAAAAATAAAACAAACACCAAAAAAATGTAAAAATATCCTTATCTCACAAACACCTCTTATAATTAATAATTAACAAATTAGTTCTAAAGACACCAAATGGTAGAAAGCATAGAGAGTTTTGGTTTAATTGCTTAATTAGTTTCTTTTAAATGAAATCTTCACCCAGTGCTGATCTGGTGGTATATTATACTCACAGACGTGAGTGAATCTGCGCTTTTGAGAGAACAAGCCGTGTCCTTCCAATAATCATCCGGCAACCTTCTAGCTGGGCAGAAAATAGAGCGGCATGTGCAGTATCGTTTAAAAAAAGATGTTTAATAAAAAATATAAAATACACTCACAAACGTCTCGTTTTAAAATCGCATATAAAATCTGTGAAGTCCGCTTTTCAAATGAAACCGTAGCGTCCTTTACTTTGCTCTGCGCATCTCAGTCTTGCGCTGCAGCTCCAAACGATCTGTCTCCGCTCGACGCGTTTCGCCAATAGGCTTCTTCCAAGAGCGATTTCTTCTTCCCATAATGCTCTCCACTTTAAGCCCAGCTAGATTCAAAACTATCCAAACTTTATCCGCACAAATGAACGTAACCCATCGTAAAGGCATATCTGCACCTATAGCTAACTATTCCACAGTATTTAAAACCTCTGTTGCAACATTTACATTAACACAGTTATTACAGCGCAGCAGCAACATTGTATTCGCTATCAGTAAAACATCCGTATATAAAAAGAAAAAGGAAACCTCTTGTATCTAGCCAAGATACAACATGGCAACAGAAAACATCAAGGAAAAAGGAGTTGATGGTGGCATGGTGCTCCTACAGATGTACCCCTGGCTGGTGCAGTTTTCAATAAACAAGAGCACCAGACCCAGTGTCTCAGTTAAGTGATTATAATTGGGGATGCCTAAAATTCTTTCACCCCTAGAGATTGTGTTTTTCCTTCTCCATTTAATTTTCATATTTCTTTTTGGCCCTAAAATTGGCCAAAAGAAACAAGCTGCAGAGTAGCCTACAAATCAAAATTGATGATGTATAAATGAGCCTTTTGTGCCTCATATCCAATTTTTTTCCATTTTACAGTAACTTAAGAATGTTTCTCATTTCCTCTCTTTACAATTAAACTATTTTAATCAGTCTTTATAATTCAGTGTAAAGTTAACTGACTCAATCAGTGTTATTGTGAGGCAGTGTAAAAGGAGCTTTTTTGCTTTTAAATATTAATATATCCCATAATGTATTACAATACATTTCTTTAGCTTAAGGATACAATACATAGAATGAAGTGTGCAGTGATCATACAATATTAATATCTTTCTTTAGTATAATGATTTAGTAAAAAGCAAAAAGTTATACATCTCTTATGTAGGAAATCATAATTTATAGCTATATTTTATAAAAGACATAAATAAACTTAAAGCATCTTCAAGCTGGACAAGAATATAAAGCAGGCAATTTCAGTGAAATATCAAGAGGCAATCAAGTTAAATTGCTTTTGACATGACTAACCAAGTATAAGAAACCTAAAGACTTTCAGTTGCAACTCTGGCCTTTTCTGACTAGGTTTACGAATAAGAGATTTTTGTAAGTGTTGCAATTACTTTCAGGTCATTGGGCAGAACACAGCTCTCTCTCTATGGCCCTGTTGTCGTCACTGAGACCAAACACGTTGCATCTCGACTTGTTAGCCGTTTACAGGAATCCAGAACCATAAAACTGTAAAGCATTATACTTGATTATATCGATCAGTTGAAGCAAATAGCATACAGAGATCTTTCCAGACTGTTTTGAACATGGCTAAGTTTGAAAGCAATTTTCAGGGCACTATGCAATTGCGCAAAAAATTGATTGATCCCAACTAAAAATAAAATCCTGGGTAGTGTTCAAAAGCATGCACTGTAACAGTGACCCAGTTATTTTCTTGTTTAAAGCAATTATTATATAATACCTGCTTATAAAGGAGTACTTAGTTATTTTATTCTTGTACTGCCAGGGAATGCTGTGCAACATCTGTTACTAATAATGTATCAAGAAACCATTATTGGTGGACATTGACACAAATAAACAAATCATGCATTAAAAAACTAAAATATTTTATCTTGTACAAATATTGTTACACCAATTATCTTGTAAAACTATCAGGTGCTTACAGACCTGATGATTTCACAAAATAAATATGCATGGTAGAAAAAACAAGACAGAAACCAGATAAATGGCTAATGATTCAAAGTATACAGTATATATTTGTATATATGTGTGTGTGTATATATATATATATATATATATATATATATAAAGTCCAAAGAGGTGCACACCTTCCCTGTCAGTAACTGCCCAGGTGCTGGTAAACAAATAGTAATATATTGTAACAAAAAAACCGCACTCACAGGACTTAAAAAAAAAGCCGCAAAGGCTGTGATTTATTGATCCGACGTTTCGGCTACAACTCTAGCCGTCCTCAGGAAGAAACAAACCATACAGATGTGTGGTCAAATTTAAAGTGAAGATTTGGCGCCAAAATTAGCCTGTGACATCATCACCAAGCGCCCACCATTACCAAAAAGTCATGTGATAGACAAAGTCATGTGATTGACAAAGTGTCAAATGCAATTAGTGAACCCCATCAAGCCTGTATCAAAAGGGCCAATATATACAAGTGATAATAGTGGGTGATCCCTCTGATCGTGATAAGAGAAAAATGCATTTGCATTAATGCAAGTTAAAAACCGCGATTGCCTAGTGACAGGCCTCGCACTAGAAAAGACTTACCCCCCGCTCGCATTCACAGCTCCACCGCGCCCATCAATACCGTTCTATCCCTCCGTGCAGTTACCTCCGCTGCCATGGAAAGAAAGGGACAAAAGCACCTGTTCGCTCAGTGAGCGCACCCCAGCACCAGACACACTGCGATGCCCCAATCTGCCGCACGCTGCCAGAGCTCCTCTGTGGCTCCTCCCCTCCGTCTGCCGATTGGAGGAAGCCACCACACCCCACCTAGGCTCCAATAGCGTCAAGAGGCACGGCCTCATTACGTCCATCACTGCCATCCGTTGAGGTGTCAGCCCCTAACAAAATGCCAGGGGTTGCACCTGTCAGAAGTGGCCGGGTTCAACTCTCACGGGCCCATTAGCCCAAATATCGCTTAGGAACCAGATTAGGTGTTCAGTGGGTGCGGGCTCGGTCGTTTCAAATGCGTCTCTCTTAACCTTATTAGTCGAGTGTCTGTGCCAGGGTTGCCAATCTATCCTTCATGGGGTAATCCCTTAGACACGCGGGTATTCTGCTCAGGGTGATCGGGGGCGGAGCTGTTCCTGACGCTCAGGGGGTATCCTCCATCGATCTGGAAGAAAAAAACATGCTTGTCTGGGTCACAAAATCGTCATATCGCTGCTATTATATCATCAAAAGTGACCGAGACTCCATAAGCAAAACCAGCAGGCCACAATACCCTCCCTTAACTACAGTAAATCTAGGGTAGTCACCAGTGTCCTCCAGCCCTCCCTTCGGTCACTTTTGATGATATAATAGCAGCGATATGACGATTTTGTGACCCAGACAAGCATGTTTTTTTCTTCCAGATCGATGGAGGATACCCCCTGATCGGCAGGAACAGCTCCGCCCCCGATCACCCTGAGCAGAATACCCGCGTGTCTAAGGGATTACCCCATGAAGGATAGATTGGCAACCCTGGCACAGACACTCTGGACTAATAAGGTTAAGAGAGACGCGTTTGAAACGACCGAGCCCGCACCCACTGAACACCTAATCTGGTTCCTACAGTATTTGGGCTAATGGGCCCGTGAGAGTTGAACCCGGCCACTTCTGACAGGTGCAACCCCTGGCATTTTGTTAGGGGCTGACACCTCAACGGATGGCAGTGATGGACGTAATGAGGCCGTGCCTCTTGACGCGATTGGAGCCTAGGTGGGGGTGTGGTGGCTTCCTCCAATCGGCAGACGGAGGGGAGGAGCCACAGAGGAGCTCTGGCAGCGTGCAGCAGATTGGGGCATCGCAGTGTGTCTGGTGCTGGGGTGCGCTCACTGAGCGAACAGGTGCGGTTGTCCCTTTCTTTCCATGGCAGCGGAGGTAACTGCACGGAGGGATAGAACGGTATTGATGGGCGCGGTGGAGCTGTGAATGCGAGCGGGGGGTAAGTCTTTTCTAGTGCGAGGCCTGTCACTAGGCAATCGCGGTTTTTAACTTTAATGCATTTTTCTCTTATCACGATCAGAGGGATCACCCACTATTATCACTTGTATATATTGGCCCTTTTGATACAGGCTTGATGGGGTTCACTAATTGCATTTGACACTTTGTCAATCACATGACTTTGTCTATCACATGACTTTTTGGTAATGGTGGGCGCTTGGTGATGATGTCACAGGCTAATTTTGGCGCCAACTCTTCACTTTAAATTTGACCACACATCTGTATGGTTTGTTTCTTCCTGAGGACGGCTAGAGTTGTAGCCGAAACGTCGGATCAATAAATCACAGCCTTTGCGGCTTTTTTTTTAAGTCCTGTGAGTGCGTTTTTTTTGTTACAATATATATATATATATATATTTATATATATATATATATATATATATATATATATATATATATATATATATATATATATATATCACTATTTAATGATTTAATGGAAAGCCTTTTTTAACTAAGGGTACCAAAAAGTGCCACCCCCAAGTGATAGTATTTACTTATCTGATACCCCAGGCCAGTGCTGCACCAACCCAGGCATCTTCCAGGGAGCACGACAGCTCAAGAAGCACAAGAACAACAGAAAGAAGCAGGAAGAGGATCGTTCTGTGGTGCTTGCTGGAAGGACGCTGGCCTGGTGCAGTTTTCTGCTGATACTTGCACTGATTCAGGGTGTAGAAATGTAGAAGTGTAAAAGGTCTGTGGTTCTTTCAATTAGATTTCTAAATTACCTTGATAGAGTGCTGTTTTATTTAAAGTCATAAAAGGATGAAAATCGCCTGCGTCGTAACAATATACGGCTGGTGGGAGTGCCAGAGGGAGAGGAGGGTACCCGCAATGGAAGCTTTTGAGGAACAGTTTCTGCTAACACAGCTCAGAGAGAAGGCTTCCTCCATGTTCCTAATTGAACGTGCGCATCGGGTTACAGCGCGGCCATTACCACCTGGCGCAGGGCCCAGACCGGTGATTGCACGCTTGTTGAACCATCGTGATCAAGACACAGCACTCAGAGAGGCACGCACCAAAGAGCTTTGTATACAAAATACTACTGTCTCCCTGTATCCGGATTTTTCGATGGAGGTGAGGAAACAACGATTACAATTTATGGAAGTGAAGAAGAGGCTGCGAAGCTAAATATTCAATTTGCTATGCTTTTTCCTGCCAAACTTCGTGTGGTCCATGCTGGAAAATCCTTTTTTTTCTCCTCCCCACACCAAGAAGTGGATTGGTTGGAGTCAACCCCATCTACTCATCCACGGAGTGGTGCAGATCCTATCCAGCTGGGGCAGGCCTGACCCTGGATGGTATTTGGACAGTAAATGCAGGCTACCTCTCTTATACCTGTTTTGGCCTTACCTGTGGTCTAGTTGAATATAACGACCTTTGCATCGTTTTGGCACTTGTATCCAGGAGTGACTTCGTCTTGGTACGTGGATAAGGTATTGGTGACCAGCAAGGTTAGCTGCCCACATTTGAGCCCTTTTTGGCTCCCCCGCTGCGTTCTACTTTCAGGACTTTTTTTTTTTTGATGGTTCAGGATCCATGTAAGCTGAACCCAGGTTGGGGATGTGGGTTGAAAGCAGGGTGGGGGGGTAATGTTTTTTAGGTTGGTGAGAGATTACTTATTATGCATGCAAACACTGGTGCTCATGCTGTGGAAGACCGGCATATTCTGTTTGAGGGTCCTAGTTGATATTCTGCATAGTCTTTACTGGTTTCTACAATGGCTAGTGGGGGATAGAGATTGATAAATTGGAACGGAGGGGACTGCGGGACAAACTTAAACGGTCCTTAGTTTTCAATTTCTTAAAAAAACATCCCCATGATATTATTAGGTGCTTAATAAGCTTAATAAGCGCACAGCCACTGATTCCAGTGAATGGGATGCGATGAAGGCATATGTGAGAGGGATAGTTAAGTCCAGAGTTAATAGCTGGAAAAAAAAAGGGAGGAGAAGGGAATACGCCTGGAAAGGGATGCCTCTGAGGCCCAATATATTTTACAGCCCAATCCAGAAAATAAAGCAAATTGGCTTCTTAAATCGCAGGACCAACAAAACTATTTGGTGCAGCAGGCCCACAAAAGTATATTATACTCCAAGCATAAAATTACCCAATTTGGGGACAGAACTGGTCACCTCCTTGCGTTGATGTGTAGGGAAATAGCCCCATCTACCACGATAATGAATATCCAATCTGCAGCAGGTGTAGTGATTTCAGACATGTTTGGGATAAACAAGACATTTCAGGAATACTTCTCTGAGGCCTATAGGACAAGAGTCACTTACACTCAGTGGGACTTGCAGGAATATTTGAGACAGGTGCCTTTTCCCACACTATGTGTAGAAGACAGAACCTCTTTGGAGGGAGACATTACTGTGCAGGAAATTGAGGACGCAATCGGTTCATTCCATTATGGTAAGGCCCCGGGGACAGACGGAATCCCTATGGAATTCTATAAACAATATAAGGACATGTTAGTGCCCCGCTTAAAACACTGCTTTGATCAGGCACTATCTGCTGGGACTCTTCCTCTCTCCAAGACAGAGACACTCATAGTATTGATTCCCAAGAAAGGGAAGGACCCCACACATTGCGAGTCATATAGACCTATCTCGCTTCTTAATGGTGATATAAAAATTTTAGCAAAAATTCTGGCGGCCCGATTAAATACGGTTATTCTTAAGTTGGTACATAGAGACCAAACGGGGTTCATGCCGGGGAGGGCTACTGTTACAAATGTTAGAAGACTTTTTGCAAATCTGCAGTTACCTCACTTAAATCAGGGCAGGAGGGTTATCCTTTCTCTTGACGCCGCTAAAGCGTTCAATACTGTTGAATGGGGTTACTTGTGGGAAACACTAACGGGGTTTGGCTTTGGGGAAAAGTTTATTGGTTGGGTGTAGTTGTTATATTCTCGCCCTGTTGCAAAAGTCTGTACGAACAATTCGATCTCTGAATCTATTGCGCTGGAAAGGGGTACCAGACAGGGCTGCCCTTTATCCCCAGTCCTGTTTGCACTGGCCATTGAAGTGCTAGCCATTATGGTAAGGGCGGATGATAATATTGTGCGCTATAAATACGGGGATATAGAGGAAAAGATAGCATTATATGCGGACGATATGTTGCTGTTTCTGACTGATCCGGCGGAATCACTAGATAGACTCCTCCATGTGGTCAAAACGTTCGGAAATTTTCGGGTTTGCTTATAAACTGGGGTAAATCTTATATATTTCCTTTGGATCACAAAGTCCCTTGTTATCAGTTACCTGGCCAGCCCTTGCAATGGGTCACCCGACTTCAGTACTTAGGAATATCCTTTACCAAAAACCACCGTAATTACTTGCAAGATAACTTGAACCCTATACTTACTAAAATCTCTAGTCAAATGAAGGCATGGAGTTCCCTCCCCTTAACGCCACCGGGAAAAGTGGCTATTCGCAAAATGATCTTTTTGCCGCAGCTTCTGTATGTATTTGTAAATTCCCCAGTCTACATACCAAAACAGGTATTTACACGACTAGATTCTGAGACTAAAACATTTGTGTGAGCAGGCAAGCGCAGCAGACTGGCGTACTCGGTTTTACAACTTCCGAGCCTTGCAGGGTGGGATGGCCCTTCCAGATTGGAGATCTTACTACTTAGCGTCACAACTGCAGCATCTCCTGCCGTGGTCTAAATTGGATGTAATTGATTCTTCCTATGTGGTGGTTCTTAGGGAGTGTTGGGGTAGCAAGGCAGTACCGCCGCTAATTTTCTTAGAACATATAAAGAACTTTCACTGCCCCCTTCCATTGCTGAGAACGCTTTTTAAGGTATGGGAGGTGGCACTGAAGCTTATTCATTACCAAGCAATTTCCCCAAATACTCCACTCTGGGATAATGAGGGGACCCCCCATTTCCGGCATGCAGACTTGCAGTTATTTTGGCAAACACAGGGGGTACAGGTCATTGAGGATCTATATGTGGACGGTGTTTTTAAAACCCCCCGAGCAGTTTGAGACTGATTTTGATGTGGTGGTTACAGTCTGGTTACAATATTACCAACTTAAACTGGCTGCTAGGGCTCAATGGTCACTATCCCCAGTTGTTATATCTAAATCACCACTGGAAAATATGTTGGAATACCTCACTAGCTTCTGCAGAAATCATCCCCTATCATGTCTCTACTCTGTGTTAATGAAAAACAAGAAGTGTATAGCGGGTAATTTTAGAGGAAGGTGGGAATCAGCTATGAGTGACCAGGAGGATGAGGAATGGGAGGAGGCTTTGGAGGCTTCCAGACTGGTGTCCTTTAATGTAAGAAGTAGATTCTCACAAACTCTTATTCTACATCATGCATACATCACACCTGTACGTATGCACAGGGCAAATATAAGACCAGATGACTGTTGTCCCAAATGTCATTTGCCAGGGGCCAATTTTCTTCACCTGATGTGGAGCTGCACTGAGGTGGCTTTGTTCTGGGCGAAAGTCTGTGAGGAACTTACCCATATAACTGAAATACATATACCTGTGAACCCAAAAGTGTGCCTGCTAGGTGTCGTTACATATCTCTCTAAGTCCCCCTATGTGTTAGTATCCCTGAGAGAATCGCTCTTCCTCGCACGCAAATGCATAGCATACCACATAAGTTGTTATGTACAGATGTGGAAAAACCTTTTGCAGGAACATATTACGCTGGCACGGTTAGTATACATCCAAAGAGACACACCAAATAAGTTTGACTTGGTCTGGACGGGATGGGTGGAAGCTTTGCGGCCAGGGGCTGATCCTACCTGAGAAATTGTACCTGTAAGATTTGTCATTGTATAAATGTTATGTTGTATGAGGTGTAATGCACTGTTGTGTACCTGGTCATGTGTACGGATATGCATATGTACAACATTGAATGTCAATTACTGTGACTTGTTTATTCACCAACCTTTTTTTTTCTTTGTATTTTGTTTTGAAAAAGCAATAAAAAAGATTATAAAAAAAGTCATAAAAGGATAAAAACTAGGCCTTGATTTTATGTTGTTTTATGACTCTTAAAAACTGCACAGTTCTAGCATGGACTTCAAGGATATTTAGAATTCTCTGCTCTACTGGGTACATCAGTAACATCCTTGTTCATTATCTTATCTTGTAGACACAAGTAATCTAAAAAGTTTGCATTTCATGCTAAAGTATTTGCCATTCTATCCATCTTTCTTACAACCTGGAATTTAAATTGCCTCCTGATATTCAGTGATCCTCGAAAAAACAGAGCACACTGATTGTAACAACATCATGGGGGAATCCTTTTTTTTTGTAACATTATTTTTAAGACAGCAAATAAACATTTTTGAGAGAATAAATGTTATATTAGATTTAAAAACCAGAAAGAATTATTAATTTATTAAAATATTATTTAATTTAGTTATATAAATTGTATTCATAATATATGTAAAAAAATATTTTTTTTAATTCTGTACTATTTAATGGAGAGTATAATGTAATTACATTACTGATTTTACTGCAAGTATTTGTATATCTTGTGCATTGTGCATTTAATGAGGTTGATCCTCAAGTGACCCTAATGTACTGTAAACACAAAAAAAGCTTTAGGGGCCGATTTTTTTAAAAAAAAAAATTGCTGTTTTTAGTTATTCATAACAATGGCAATAACAATGGTTATAGTCAGTGAAAAAAATTCAATCCATTCAGATTTAGCCCTTTTGCAACCTAAAATGCACTGACAAATAAACTGAAACCAACAAAAACAGTCTCCAGGTAACTGTGCATTTAATTGTTTAGAATGCATGCCAGTTCTATGAGCTTGTCACTGACAATACAAAATTGTGATTGTTATAAAGTAATTTTCTGCCTATGGCTGGGTTTTGGAGTCCAGTTCTAATCCTCCACATAAACACCCATAAGCAGACTGACCCACAGTATCATACTTCTAAATTTAACATTTACTTGCATAGTAAACTCACATGACTGTCAGGTACCACAGATTTCAGATGACAAAGTCATAAATACAGTAATCTCCAAAACTGTATCCCTTCTCTATTTTCTAGTTTGTCATATTGCTGAAATTATATATCTCTACATACCCATGCCATCTTTGTAAAATCTATGAATTATTTAACTATATAAGAAACATTAAAGGAACACCAATAAATGTTTGTTTCAGAAACATAACTATTGTGAATAAACAATAATCAGCTGTGTATCAATGGAGGCATTTTATATAGGGCTAAATGGCACAGATTGCATGGAAGATTACAGATATTTTTGGTAGAAGGTCACTTTGTTCTAGAGAGTGTATCTGCTATTATATTTTAATTACTTTAAAATGCTTTATGTTTTTGGTGTTACTGGTCCTTTAAAATTAGATTGTTCCCTACCAGAGCACTGATTCTAAAACCTTTCCATGTATTTGTTTAAAAATAAAGCAGTCAGAAAATCCCCACATTCTTTCTATTAGAGAATGAACAATGCAATGGAAAATGTATTTTTTAAAAGACCTTTTCCTCTATATGTTGTCTTAAAGGAAAAGTAACACCAAAAAATAAAAGTTTTTTTTTAAAGAAAATCATTTGTAAAGTACTGCTGCCCTGCACTAGTAAACATTTTGTGTCTGCTTCAGACTACTATACAGTTTATATAACTAAGCTTCTGTGTAGCCATGGAGGCAGCCATTCAAAACTGAAAAAGAGGTTAACGTAGCAAACAACAGATATACAGTTGGTACTACAGTATACTTTTCTCAAACACACTCCCTCTGTGTCTTTTGGGATTCATTTGCTTGTGCTCATCTTGATACAAAGCAAAAAAATCGCTTCCAGGAATGTCTTTCGTGTAGTTACTACAATGTGATTGGCCATTTGTGTCAGACGAACACATTCCCTGGTCAAATGTAGGTTTCATTGATAGTATCCTTATAGAATGCTTCATACTAAAGTGCTTCTTGGGAAATAGTGCATTGAGTAGCGATAAGGTGCAACAGTAACTGTGTTTGCATGGAAATGTTTCTTTCCCATTTTATTTATTAATCTGTTTGGAGAATCTTTTGCATACGGTTCGCTGCACTAAGAGCAATAAGGGGTATACAATCGCACCACTTATTTACACTCCACCCCACACTCAAAATGCCTCCAGAGCTCACCCCTTATGAATACAGGGCTGCTGAGCCAGCCAGTGATGTATTTAGGGGGCAATTACAGGTCTTTATTCTTTATTCTGGAGCTACACTTGGTTCTGCTCTCACAGTTTTCGTACCCTGCCCTGCACTAAATGTTTTGAATGTTTTAATTTTGTGGAAAAGTGTTTTTTTCACCTATGTAAATGATAGGGTTTCAGCAGAATTCTAATATCAGGCTACTTTTGTAGTGGCACTCAGACTCTAGGGGAAGGTAATATTTGTTCTAGTGAAAAAAGAATTTGCAATTCATTCGCTATGCAAATAAATGTAAAATTGTTTGCCTCTGCAAACACTTTGCTCCTCCAGGGTAAGGGGCCTATTTACTAAGGTTCGAATGGTGAATTAAAATTTTCGTGGGTTTTTGGTCAAAACTCACAATTTCGATTTTAAAAGCACCAACTCAAATTTGAATTTGAATGTGAGATATATTACACCTCTAATTCGACTATTCTCCACCTAAAACCTGCCGAGTTCATGTAGAAGTCAATGGCAAAGGTCCCTTGAACTATTTGAAAATGTTAATAGAAGTGATGAGCCGCATTTTTGCCAAGTTTCGCTTCGAATATGACGCCCTATAGACTCCAATGGAAGAAAAATGTTGTATGTCAAAAGTGCTTTTCGGGTCGGTTGAATAATAACATACCATTTGAATTGTGAATAAAATTGGATTTCACATTACTCTAAAATTCAACATTTGATAACCATTTTTGCGACATAATATTTAATGAAACTACAGAGCAGGCAATGCACAATTAAGATTCATAATGCAGCAAAAGAATAATGAAGAATATTACATTGCGACAGGTGACTTTTTATTGGCAAAGTTTTTATTTTTGCGAATTTTATTTCATTTCCCCCTAACTGTGGTAGAATAAATATCTTCACATAGGCTATATTATAGGGGGGCTGTTTAATAAAAGGCATATGGCTGTATTATGAAGGGACTCACTGTCAAAATATACTGTTCTCTTCTGTCTCAGATGTAACTGAAAGGTATCATTCTTATACAGAATGATGTGTTATTAATTAAAATTAGTCTGTAACCTCCCAATTGGTTTTACCCATTGTGAAACAACACAATTTTTATATTTTAGACACTGCAACTTCCCTAGATGCATTAAAACATAGGCTACACACAGTCAGTTCTGTATACCAGACAACCAAATTAACAGAGGATCATGCCCCCACACCTTTGTTCAAAGCAGAGATTCATCTTGCCATTACAAATGTTGTCATGAAACCAAGCCTTGAAGATATCCAGGTAAGTATTATCTTAATAGCCAGTTTCTGTTGCTACTCTTCAAATTTTATAGATGTTCATGCTTATTTAAATTTGGCATTGCTGCTTTAACGGAACATTTGCGTTTTAGTTTGGAAGTGTCATAAAAATAAAGTTGTGGCTTTAGTTCCGCATTGGAAAAAGGGAATCCAAACAGAAATCTGTTTTTTGCTGACACTTTTATATTTTGTTTGAGAATTTAGAATTTCCTTGAAGGCCATTCATCTTCAAATAAACTGACTTGGTATAACTGACAGTATTGAACTGAAATATAATGAGAATTATAATGACCAGAAACACAATCCTTTTGAGAATAAAAGCATAATTTACAAGAAAAAGATTTGCTGCCAGGGTCAAATAAGCTGCCTTGATTAACAGTGCTAATGAAATAGTTAATCATGGATATTACCTTCTTTAAATTGCCATTTGCTTTACATTTTGATGTGCATTGTTGGTGAAGGAGGTTTTTTTTTCTAATACTGGCAGCACAGACAGTTCCCCCTCACAAAGATGTTCAATTGTAGTACACAAATGATCTTGTAGTTCTCAATTATGTCCTGATGTTTTCTATGACTCTGGGTCTTCTGAGTAAGCATTAGCCTCAAGTTTGTATTTCTTTAATGCTCATTTAAAACAGAAATAAATCTGAAAATTATGTCTTTAAATTCATAATATTGATTTGTTTTTTTTTCAGAGTGCTGTAAACAAAGCTACAAATATTATACTCTCAGCAGCCAAGGATATTCCTCTGTGGAAATGTGCATACCTTCACAATAAGCAGCAGGTAATGTAACACCTAATTACTGGGGACATGTTATAGGAAATATAGTAGATATGATTCAGATTCCAAAATTCATTACTTTATAGCTGTAGATTGCAGTTTAAAACTACTGCCTGAAGCTGTTTTGATTCTCCTTGTATCCTTGTATATGTTATAGGAAACTTATAGAGGGCATTTACCCTGGCTCGACAGTTCTACCCTAAAAGGGTGGAGCCATGAAAAATGTTGAAAAATATTTTAACATTTTTAATATATACACCAGCTTAGGAATTTGCAACCTGGTGTTATTAAACTGCAGCTTCCAATTCTCCTCAAGAGCTAGAGGCTGGCAGGTTGGGCAGCCTTTTCATTTTATTCTGCCTCATCTTGGTTCCTTGCCTGCCTTCATCTTTGGGGCAATTCTCCTCTAATGGTGGATCTTATAACAATCATGCATTAAAGGAGTAGTAGTTGTGTAGCTTGCTCCTTTTTACAACAGATGTAGCATGACCGTTTGTGCTGCCATGAAGTAAGACTGATAAGAGAGCATCTGGGGAAGCAGAGAAGGATTGTGGAAGGGAGGTAATGGACAAGTAAGAATATTTAAACAATATTTAAGCAATATCAAGCATCACCCTATATTTTTTGGAAATAATGTAAAATAGGTTTAAAAGGGTAATTCACATTTAATTTAAATAGTGTGCACCTCAGACCACATTTATACATTTATTGTACTTTGGTATATTTAAGGGAATTGCTTTTGGTTAAACCTTCATACCACTCACAGTGAATAAGATCACTCATTTTTATGATCATCAATTCATGTGAGAGGACTTTTGAACAAGTAGACGAACAAGATAAGATATTTTTCGCGAATTTCACTAATTTTTGGTGAAGCGAAACGGGAAAACTTTGCCGATCATTACAAACAATTGATTTTGCTATCTTTGCTATCTTTGCTATCTAACATAAACACTGGGAAAACAAGGCTTATTCTAACGCTTATTCTAAATTTATGAATGGAATGGAACTACAAGGCAAAAGGATTTTACAAATCTAAATTATATAGGACAAATTTTAGACTCTGTGTTTAAATGTATTTCTTATGTGTTTATTGAACATATAACATTATGGGGCCACTTTAAGGCTGCCTTTTGGCACAAGTTATCTGCTGAAGGTTTTCTTACTTTTAAAAGCACTTTTGGGGAAAAATTACTAAGATGTCCTAGGTCAGTGCTTTCTAACTTCTGGGGTACAGAGGGACAGAATTTTTCTTGCCTACGTGACGGAGAGACCACTCCTCTTTTAAACCACACCCATGTTATCTTAAGAACTTTCAAGACCACATTAATGGTGGTAACACACCAAAAAAACTAAATGGTTGTGAAAAATGTAAGTCATACACCTAAAATATACTACACACAGGCACATAGGGAACATATGGCAGGCAGAGTATGGCACACACAGGGAGCATAGAGCAAGCAGAGTATGGCTCACACAAGACGCATAGGGCATGCAGAGTATGGCACACACAGGGAGCATAGGGAAAGCAGAATAAAGCAGGAGACAGGGAAACCTATCAGGACTATAGAATGGACAGGTCATACTGTGCTACATACAGTGACACAGTTCTGCCCCTCTAGCAGTTTTTCTGAAGTGTGAACAGGTGAAAAAAATTGGCACTTTTAGTCTGGTTCTGAGGTGTGAAAAGTACAAGGCTTTAGGAATGTGAACACTAGAGCTGTTACAGGTGTAAACAATGCAGGGGGGATTACAGGTGTGAAAAATGCAGGATTTTACAACCTGTTTAAACAATGCCGGGCCAGTTAATCTCTTTAAAATTTACACAAGGTAAGGAATTACAGAAGGCAGACTTTCATGTGATGCCACACAAGGTGGGGGGGGGGGTGCGGGCCACCAGCTGGACAGCCCTGGCATAGCCACAAAACCCAGAGTGATTAGTAAACTCACACAGGGTTTCCTTAAAAGTTGCCTGCATTGTCCCCTATATTCTTACTTTACTTTAGCTGAAACAAAATGCAGCAAGAGATCTGGGAGATGAACTTACCAAAATATCTAGGCACCAAGATGTTACGAAAATGTCACGTTCCAGCTCAGCACAATAATGTTGTCCCTTAAAGCAGAGGCTCAGTACTTTTATCAAATTTTCTGGAATATGGAATCAGGTAACAACCAACATAGGGGCAAATTCACTATGCGCCGTCAATTCGCTAGCGTTGGGCATTTTCGTTACTTTGCAAATTCACTAATGAACACTGGCGTAACTTCGCTAGCGTTACTTGGCACCCTTACGCCTGGCGAATTTGCGCAACGGACGTAACTACGCAAATTCACTAACACATGCATTGTACTGAACGCTACCTTTTACGCTAGACTTCCTGCGCCACCTCAGACCAGGCGAAGCGCAATAGAGTAGATAGGGATTGCTTCAAAAAAAGTTGAAATTTTTTCTAAGTCCCAAAAAACGCTGGCGTTTTTTCTATATTATGGGTGATAGGCTGAAAAAGATCGAAAAATTTTTTGGGGCTCCCCTCCTTCCCCCCTACATTTCCTAACTCATGGCAACTTAACTATACAGTGGGCACATGTGTAGGGAAAAATAAACATTTTATTTGATGTTTTGAAGGTTTCCCAGGCATTTGTAGTGCTGCTACATATTCCTCCATTGAAATTTGAATTTGGCGCCGTATGCAAATTAACCATCGCTAGCGTAACTTCGCATAGCGAATCAACGCTAGTGCAACTTCGCAACCTTACGCTACCCCTGAGCGCAACTTCGGATTTTAGTGAATTTGCGGAACGCTGGCGAAACTACGCCTGGTGAAGTGTGGCAAAGTGCGGCGAAGTTACGTCTGGCGCAACTACGAATCTTAGTGAATTTGCCCCATAGGCTCTATATTATGGAGACATGGGAAACAGGTGTTATGGCATTTTCTGTTTGTCCTTGAGGAATGAATGGCAATTATTAACTATTTTGGGCAGATGTAGTATATCTGTCTTTCTGGGCTTTTGATTTCAGGCATGTTCATTTTCTTATGATGCTGCAAGCAGGATTCCCGGTACATCAAATTGTTTGCCAAGTTATTAGCACATTCCTGTCAGGAATTATTTAAACAAATGGACACAAATATTAAATTATTTCTTGTTTTAATTAATGTGTCAAATTGTCTTGGATTGATTTTTGCAGTTTAACTCCATTCTGTGTTAGAGCTCATCTACATTAGATAAAAAAACTCGTATTCAAGTTTTTTTCAGAGAAAAAAACTTGAATCGAGTTTTTTAAAATCGGATTCGAATTTTGAGTTTTCGGGTCAATTCTATTCATCCGAATTTTGTGAATTAAATTTTGTTAATACATTTCAATTGGTCGAATTTAGAGTTCATGGAAGTTTATGGGAGTTTTAAAAAACTCATGAATTTGAAATTCAACCTTTGATAAATGTGCCTCTAAGTGACAAATTATATAACAGATTTTACAGATCTTTTGCTTAATATGTATTAATTGAAAGGCTTATGTTTGCATTTATAAGTTCCCAGACAGTAGTACAGTATTATGTTGTATTATTATTATTCAGTAAGTAATTAGCAAATATATAAATGTGATGCTGAATGGTTTTAAAAGTGTGCAGTAGTATACCCTATTTTAAATATATATATAGCATTGATACTGAAGCCCTTCAAAACCCAGTCTTTACATGGGGGAAAAAATTACATGTCACAACTGCTAATAAAGTAAGTCCCATGAATGCTTTGTGTTCTGTATGCTGATTATTTTTGCATTGTTTGGGCTTAGTGCACTGCCCTTATTATATACAGATTATATACAGTATACACATATCTGCACTGTGGGAACATGGAAATAATCAAGTATGATGGGTAGCACCATATTTTTATTCACAAATATAACTACTTTATGTTACTTCATGAAACAATCTGTTAATTTGCTGTAATATTTTATTTACAGCAATTGAAAACTCAAATCAGTGAGCTCACTACATTGTATGATCTGTTGATTTTTGACACTGACAACTTAAGTTAGTTAAAAAGGCTTTAGTACAGTGTTCAAAGAAAAGAATCCAAATTGACAAATGGGTTTACCCTGAAACGTTGCACTGCACTCCGCAATAAACACTTGAAGTGTTCCAGCAGTCCAGCCTTCTTCTGAAGGACGAGTTAGTCTTTCAAGATGGCTATGCAGAGAGAGTGGACGGATCAGCCTATGCCTGGAAAACTTAAACACACAGGTAATTAACTAAAGGGATCATATTTGCTGTGTAAACCTTGTTTTCTTTATTTTATGGATGCAATCCGCATAGTTACATTGTTTATTTATAACAAGCACACATTTAATAATGCTTTTTCTTAATGTTTTAATAGACTGTTCATACCCAGAACTTGCTCATTAAAAGGGAACTCCACAAAAACATAACTTTTTTTTTGAAAAGTAAACATAATTTCAAGCAACTTTGCAATATACTGTCATTTAAAAAATATGCAAACTTTTTATGATTTTTAATGATTTGGAACAGCTCCCTAAGCCTAGCCACCTGCTCTATCCTTCAACATCATGTGATTGGCCATTTTTTCAGTTACCTCACCAGCAAATTTATACAAAGTTTCAAACATGTCCATCATTAATCAGCATGAAAGTCCCAATCCATAGTGATGCATACAATTCATTGCCTGCAATGTAATAATAATGAATAACCCATTAAAAACATTTATTATCAATAAATACATTCTAAAAAGCATTGTTAACTAAAACTCTAATTCAATCCTTTAGACACAAGAGAATCTAATCTTTTTATCCATGCTGCCTCTTTCCTTAGCAACTGTTTCCGCACATTAACGGATTAACCTGTCCCAATACAGAAACAATATGTTTATTATGAAAAAAATTTTTGCAACAGATAATTCAGAGAACTGTTAATTTTTTTCTTACTGTTTAGTTTTTTCTTCTTTCTCTAAAGGATAGTTTCGTATGTTACTTTTATGCTCATTTAGGCAAACCTTAATAGATCTACTCATTTGTCCCACATATGGTAATACACATGGGCACTTTAGCATGTAGACTACCCCAGTGCTGTTACAGGAGAAATGCCCATTAATCCTAATAGGTAAACCTTTTGTGGGATGAGATATGGTATCGCCTTTTATGATACCAGCGCAATGTGCACAGTTCCCATAGCCAAATGTACCTTTTCTCAAAGGTGCTAACAATCCTATATTCCTGTCTTTCTGTAAGATCTTTTTGGAGACCATTTCTCCAATTGATCTCCCGTGTCTTTATGAAAAAAGAGGCGGATCTTTGAATAATATTCCTATTTCCCTGTCCGTTTGTAGTATTCTCAAATTTATAAGGATTATACGTTTTACAGATGTTGAGACTGAAACAGCTGTTTTAAGTAAAGATCTAGGATTTATACCGTCTAATGTAGAAAATGCTTTTGACTTGGAAGTTGACTTATTTAAATTTGTTCAATCTTTGAAATGACGTGCTCATTTTGATGAAATGGAAGGAAATGTGGGATGTAATACTATTCAACATAAGAATCAAGTGGATAAGGCTAAATTTGGCACCAAATCAAGATATATACCGAATTATACCCCCAAATGCATAGAATTATTTGAATGTATGGTAAAACAGGACCTTGTTGCACTAAAAAATAATAGTCAAAAGCCAACAAGTAATAATTTAACTATAAATGAAAGCAGGGCATTGAAAGAACTAAAGTCCTATTCTGATGTCATTATACAGTCTGCAGATAAAGGCGTAGCCTTGGTTTTGCTAGATCGGAATGCCTATGTGGCTGAAGCACTCCGGCAGCTGGATGATGAGATTAGATATAGGAAATTAACATTTAATCCAATTGAAATGCATAAAAAAGAAATTGACTATTTTTTTGAAGGGGCAAAAAGGGATGGCCTAATATCACAAGAGATGTTTTCAGTACTTAAAATAGAGTTGCCACAAATACCTTATTTATATTTTCTTCCAAAGATACACAAAACTGTAAACAATCCCCCTGAATGGCCGATTGTCTCAGGATGCAGCTCAGTTTTGCAACCGCTAGCTATATATTTGGATTTTGTGTGCCAAACTATATTTCCTATATTGGATACATGCTTATGGGATACTTTGGATTTCTAAATAAATTTATGTCAGTAACTACCAGCTAAGAAAGTGCTTTTGTGCTCATTGGATGTGTGTGATTTGTATTCTACAATACCACACTCAGAAGGAATAGAATGTATACGACAATAATTGAGTAAATTGGGAAGATACATTTTGCCTGTGAAATTTTAGAACTGGTACTAACAAAAAAATGATTTTATGTTTTTGGAACAGTACTATGTGCAACAGGTGGGGTGCACCATGGGTGGTAACATGGCTCCTATATATGCAAATATGTTTATGCATGACTTTGAAAATAAGTATATTTTGAAAACAGAGTGTAGTTATATATTCTATAATACTGGCGCTATGTGGATGACATCTTCTTGATATGGGATGGTACTGTCAAACAATTTGAGGAGATGGCTAAGGATATAAATAAACTGCATAGCACAATTAAGTTCATTGCCTGCGATATGCTATGTGTTCACTAAGTGTGTAATGCACCTGAGGAAGGGGTTTTTCCCGGAAGTTTGTGCCACATTTCTGCTGCAATAAAATGCTTTGAAGGCAGAAGCCTCATGTAAGTATGGTGTGCTTCTATTTCCCCTTTTATCAAGAGATTACTGTGTAGGGCTTGATACAGCCTGGGATTGAATGCACCCTGTAAATATCAAGTAAGTGGTGTGCCAAAGACAAACTGTTTTTGGACTTTGTAACAGCAGCCATCTGTCCTCAGTCTGCATCCTCCAAACCCCACAATTCCCTGCACACGTAATTTCAATAAGGAAAGGAACATCATAATGCAATGCATTTTGGGTTATGTAGTTTCTGCATGCTGTAAGCTGTGGAGTAGTTGTTACAATTTTTAACATCAGTGTTTAGTCCCTTGAATGAATGAGGTGGAGAAATTTCATGTTTATCTGTCACTGGGCGCATGTAAGTTCAGTAGCCAGACATCTTCAGTGGAAAAAAGTGTGCTTTATTTTTAAAGGGGTTGTTCACCTTCAAACAACTAGTTGGTTTCAGATAGATCACCAGAAATAACAACTTTTTCCAATGACTGTCTATTTTCTATGTGTGACGGTTTTTCTAATATTGAAGTGTAAAATGTCATTTCTCTCCTTCTGAAGCAGCTCTGGGAGGGGGGGTCGTCGATCCTGTAAACTGTTATAAATGGATACATTTAGTCTTTGTCCCTGCTGAGCAGAATCTCTGGGTTTCATTAAAGGCAGCTGTTAGAATTGATACAATTGTTGCTAATACTCCAGAGATGCTGCTGAGAAATGTATCAACTAAATGTTGCAAAATTGTAACAGTTTAGAGTCTGCACCTGAATTACTGAGCTGCCAGACTCAAACACCAGAGACACGAACATTCACCTTTAAACTTAGATTTTGGGAAAAACTTAAAAAATAAATAATGGAAAGTAATTGAAAAAAGTATTTATTTCTGGGAAACAATCTAAAAACAACTGAATTGAAAAATTTTTTGGAAGGTGAACAACCCCTTTAATCAGCTGGATTTCAGCATAGAAAATTGCATTTATTCATACTTTTTGAAGAAACAGGTAACTGTGATGGGTTTATTAGGGATTTCTGTGTAATGTGAGCCTCTTTATCAAATTTTGGTTTGGAAGTTACCCTTTTAATGTACAACAAGAACAAAAACAGATTTAGTGAATGAGGTTTATACAACAGAGTTTTATAAAAACTATATGTCACTGGGCGCATGTAAGTTCAGTAGCCAGACAGATCTTCAGTGGAAAAAAGTGTGCTTTATTTTTAAGCAAATGCAGAAATCAATGTGTGCAAAGCTGCAGTATACACTTTCACCAGCAGGAGGTTAGCAGTAACCCTGCAAGCACACACCTGCACTCCAGAACAACCTCTCGCAAAGGCTTAAAGGGGAAGGAAACCTAGTCGGCGCAAACCCCCCACCCCGCCTCCCGTTTGTTGCCCACCCTCCCTCCTCCCCCCTGGCCTACCGGTCCCGCTGGGCAAATCCCCCTAACTTGTTACTTACCCTTCTGCGCAGGTCCAGTCCAGGGAGTTCACTGATGACATCTTCTTCCACTCGATCTTCTTCCTGCTTTGAACGGCGCATGCGCAGTAGGATCATTTTGCCGGTATGATCTACTGCGCATGCGCGTAACTTTTGGCGCATGTGCAGTAGATCCGTACCGGCAAATGATCCTACTGCGCATGCGCCAAAACGCCGTTCACAGCAGGAAGACGATCGCGTGGAAGAAGATGTCATCTGTTAACTCCCTGGACTGGACCTGCGCAGAAGGTTAAGTAACAAGTTAGGGGCGGGTAGGCCAGGGGGGAGGAGGGAGGTTGGGCAACAAACGGGAGGGAGGGTGGGGGGTTTGCGCTGACTAGGTTTCCTTCCCCTTTAACACAGTCTCCTAATGATTTCAGTCTGCAGCTTTTTATAGTTTCCAGACTGCTCTATGCTGACACCATGTGATCAGCATCTACCCTATAAATATTCATTAGGAGAGGCTGCCCACCCCTTTAGGAAGTGGCTTCTCTGTGAGCTCTTGGTAAGGGTTTCATGAAACTTTGTACATTCAATTGCACTATTTTATATAAAAGTAAAGCTTTCCATGCACACGCTTGTGTAGTAATATGTAACAAACCTAGCTTTCAATATACAATTGTTTGAGCACCATTTACATATACTGTCAGCACAGCTGAACTACATTCTTCAAACAAAGTAGGCCTTAGTTTGTTAACCAAAACTAATTTACACCTAAACAAAGTATTTACATAATTATACACATAGATATTTACACAGTTTACTGGCCAGCAATTAACATTAACAACAAAAAAAACTAAATTCACCCCATCACACTATGATTTGTCATAAGTATTTTGTTCTGATGCACATTACTGTTTAGCTTGGGAATTTATTTTCAAAATTGTCATTTTCTATAAAATTTTAGAACCAGAGCAGACAAGCCAGAATCTGTAATCTATAATGTTCACTTCTTTATTGATAGTATGGACCCTGTTTGTAAAGCCATAATATTTACTTCTTAATGGTTTCCTCTAGGGCTTCTCTAATTATAAAGCTAAACATTTCTATTGAAGTTGGAAGGATAGTGAAATAGTTGTTGATGTACTGATGAAAGTTCAATCACCATAATGTTACTGAAATATCTTTTTTCAAGAAGTTCTCTCATGGCCTTGCTGAGACTTAACTATGTTGCCCAGATGGGTAAGATGCATTTGTGGTAACAGTAAGAGGACAAACAGCAACTTTTTGTGGGAAACAGACACATTTCCTTCACTTCAGATGCTTGCTATTAATGTAAATAGGTTAATTCCCCTATGGTCTGAAACCACATGGTGGAAATCCCCTGCTTCTCCAGCTACAGGGTCTACCTAGAGTCTTGGGAGGGGCATGAGCCCTTGTAGCAGCGTATCTGGCAGATACCGGAGGGTGCCAGAAGGTGTCGCTGCCGCATAACTGTTTTGATATGGGCAGAGCCATGTGCATACAGCCATTGCTGCTTTCACTTTCACTGAGAGAGGATGGACAGAAACTGCTGCAAACATGTAGGGGCTAAAAGGAGTTTGATAGCCCTGTGGGTTAATACAGGGTACTCCAGAGCCTGATAAGCTCACCCATGCGGGTTTAGAGCTTGGAGGGACTTTTTATGTGCTCCCGCTATAGAGAGTGCTGGGAGCTGTAGTTAAGCAGAGGAGAACTTACATTATGGAGAATGCGGGGAACTATGCTGTAAGGAATAAAAGAGGTTTGTCGTGCTCACATTGTTGATAGTGTTGGGAGCAATACCCTGAAAATTTAAAGCAAGCTGCTTGTGCTTCACTGAATGGATTTCATCACTGTGGATGCCTCTTCCAGCTCTGAATGAGCCTACCCATCTGAGTCAATCTCGAGGGTGCATTGTGCCCAAACAAGGGTAGTTATAGAAAGGATCCAGCATGTCTTTTGTTTGCTTGAGTGCCTGCTACGTGGGAGGTCCAGCGGGAAAGGTATTTAGGCAGGTGGCACTACCTGGGAAACTTAAGAGCTCTTTGGGGGAAAAGGGATTGAGACTCTTTGTCTGCCAAAGGAGAAGTGCAGGACTTTGCCTGGCAGGAAGGTGCCAGGATGGGACTGTACCAGGTTCCCCAGGGTAGTGGGTCATGCTATGTGAATGTATACAGTATTTTACTTTGCCTTTAACCTTGCATAAGTTATGTGTGTTTGAATGTTTTCCTAATGGGGCCATCTGCAGGTGTGTTCCCGGATCCCATTCTGTGGAGGCACTGCCAAGAGAGGAAATTCCCAGTACCCTTTCATCTCGCAAAAGGGACTCAGTGTAATGGAGTCTGAGTCAGGATTCCAAAATGGTGACCAAGATGGCGTCCAAGATGGTGGCTCCCTGGTTCCTCGCGGACGCAGCCGGATGACGCCCACCTCTTCCCGCACTCTGATTGGTCGCCGGCGACGGAATGGGCGTCGGCGTCAATAATCGGCGCCGGCGTCGGTCGCACACGTCGCTCGTCGGTCGCTGACGTCAGCGCGTCCGCGCACACGTTATGACGCCGATGCGTCCAAAATTGGCGCCAAACCTGGGCCTATAAGAAGGAACTCTGGGAAGTCATCAGTGCCCAATTATAGGTTTTAGCTTGCTATTCCTGGGTGTGTTTCTTGTGATATTCTTGTCTATTTTGTGTACCGACCTCTTGCCTGATTCATCGACTTCGAACCTCTTCTGCCTGGACTGATATTATTGCCTGTTTGACCATTCTCTCATCTCATCCCTATTTGTACCGCGAACTTGGACTTTTGCTACCTCCTCCCTTGGTCCTCACTACCTCTGAGGCCTTTGGCCTTACACTCAGGACCTGAAGATGGTAAGAATGTACACTCTTGTCACCAGGAGGGTTGCCAAGAGGGTGTTATAATAGCATGCACAGAATTTTATTACACAGAGATTATGGATTTGCACAATGATTTCCATATGTAATCTCATTATGCTTTATCCCTTGTTTAGCGACCAACCACTTAAATCTACAGTAATTATTAGTAAAAGAAAATGCCCATGATACAAATATGCTGATCTGATAACCTATGGCTATATAATATGGTAAAGGATATAGTATTTTTATAGATCACAGGACTAATTCTGCCTCTCTTTATTTTCCTCATAATACCCAGAGATGCAAAGGATTAGGTGCAATCTTGCCCGACTACAGAAACTTTATGGACTTTATAATGCAGTAAAAGAAAACAGCAGTAGCTACTATGAAATTCTGCTCTTGACATTAAAAAAATCAACACAGAGCTAATGGACTTTCAAAAGAGGTATACATGTTAGTTATATTAAGTATTGTCTCATTTTTATTTATTCAAAATGTTTGCAGGGTTTTCGTTTTACATTTTTATTCAGTAGTAGCTATAATAATGTTAAAATATACAACTTCACTTATAAGTTCTAGTTTTATAATAGGATGGAGCACTAACTAAAATAAATAGTAATAAACAATGTCCAGTATTTATAATCAGCTTGAAACAGCTGGCTCAATGTTTCAAGAGTCAGAGCAAGCGGTACAATGAATGGAAACAATCAGATACTTCAATAACAATTCTATTTACAAATCAAATTAAACCCATTAAAAATGTTTCCTAGAATGATATTTTATTTCACTATGCAAAATATAATTTTTTTGCATGGAGGACCCTTTAATCATGCTTTGCGTAGATAGCTTTTAACTGTACTTTATGGTGGCAGTCTTATTTTGACAAAATTCTTTTGGTGGCTTTTTTCCTTGAAAACAGTCCAGAATTTCAGGATTGGTCAAATTAGAATTGTTTCTCCAGTTTAAAAATTGCAAAATAATGCGAACTCCACCTCTTTAATAGGGTGCAGAAAGGTAATATATTAAAAAAAAGCAAGCAGGCATAATTTCAATGAAAAAGAGAAAATGGATCATATATACAAAACTTTGAACTGCTGGTGGCATTGGTTTTACATATAGGTTAGAATAGTATGATATAACTGGGTAAATTATGTAATTCAAACAATAAGAAAACCAACGTGAACCTCATCAGTAAAGTGTTCTCTCTCCTTAACATCAGAATGTTTATGCTTTAAAGTGGACCTGTCACCCAGACAAAAAAATCTGTATAATAAAAGTCCTTTTCAAATTAAACATGAAATCCAATTTCTATTTTTTATTTAAGCATTCATAGCTGTTGTAAGCTCGTTTAAAAATCTCAGATGTCAATCAAATATTGTCTGCCCCTCCTCTATGCCCGTGGCATAGAGGCGGGGCAGACAATTACTTTCACTTTCAATTCAGCACTTCTTAGATGTCACTGCTCCCCACACATTCCCCCGTTCTCTTTACCATATAATTGTGTCGCCAGGGCATGGGGATGGACATCGGGTCCCCCATTCTGGTGCACAAAAAAAATTCTGAGATGATGCAAAGCTTGTCTTAATAAGTGTCCACAAAATGGCTGCTGCCTGCTTGCTATAATTTTGAAATCCCAGACTGAAGGAAACAAGATTCAAATAATTTATATAGTGTAATTAAAGTTCATTTTCCTTGACTAATCTGATAAAATAGGATTTAGAATAATTTTTTTTGGTGATGGGTCCCCTTTAAGAAATTAGCACTGACACGATTGTAGTTTATATGGTGTTTATTGAAATGTCTGTGTTTGCAGAATCTGAAAGAATGACAGTCATTTAATGACCTGAAAAAGAAGATTGATGATTTTAGTGAACTTTGATTGAAATGATGGTAAACAAAGTAAGTTTGTCATTGCACTTCATTTCTCATATACTGTAAAAAAAATTAACACATTATTTATTATGACAATGTTTTTGCTTGCTTTTTGATATTTGCCATCTACATATGGTATTTATAACTTTCTGTCCAGTGTCCACAACTCAAATCAAATTTTAACTATTTCCTAGTCAAATTTCACATAAAAAAACCTCAAAACATTGATTTTCAAAATTCTATTTGTAAATTCTTAAAGTCTTTACAAGTTTGCACATTCCAATTAGCATTTCTAAATAAATGTATTAAATTAGGATCCATATACAATAAATAACTGTAAAAATAGATTTTGGAGTCAGTACTTAGTGGAAGTAGGCATTAGATGATATGAGATGTCTAGGATAAATGTTTGGTATCAGAGAACTGCATTCATTTTATTCTTGTTGATACAATGTTTTTAAATGGCACCAGTTAAATCTATGTGCTGATTGGTTCATATTAGACCTATAGCAATCTTTGAACATTTTATTGCATAACCTTCATATTAGTAGTTGGCTTTTTTTATGCCACAACTTGTAGTAAACAATCAGCAAGTAGCATTTAGTTATCTGTGATATGTATTCTGCCGAATCATTTCAGTAGGCTTTATAAAATTATGGTTTATCAAACATATGTAATATGTAAGTAGGTTTGCCCAGGTGCAGTAACCCATAGCAACCAATGAAATGTTTGAATTTAAACAGATGACCAATACAATTCTACCTACTGTTTGGTTGCTATAGGAAATGTAAGGCAAACTTTGCTCCTTTATATTACATAACCCTTCCAATGCCTTCTTATTTGCTGTGAAAAGGGGTGTGAATACTCAGTTGTTTTATACATTTTTACTACATACATTTTATTTTTCACATTTAGGGGCAGATTTATCAACTAACCACAGAAAAACTCACTCACTAGATTCATTCCTGAGGGATTTTGAAAAGCATATTTATCAAATGGTGAACTCTAGGATTGAATAGAACATGGGTGATGTTTTTTGCCATAGATTTAGCGGAAAGGAAATAAAAGAATTAATGACTTGTTGATAATGATAATGATATCTGCCCAAGTGAAAAGTTGTACAGTGCTGATAAATGAGCCCTAGGCTAGACTACCCAGATTGAGTGTATACGGTACTAGCTCCTTAGCAGAGAATAGAAGTGTGGAATAGACTCAAAAGACACAAATACTTTAAATATTAGTGATGGGCGTTTCGCTTCACTAGAAATTTGTAAAATGGCAAAAAAAGTCTTGGTGAAAAATTTCGCTCATCACTATTAAATACATTATGGGGCCCATTCACTAAGTTCGAGTGAAGGAATAGAAGAAAAAATACTTCGAATTTCAAGGTGTTTTTTTGGCTACTTCGACCATCGAATGGGCTACTTCGACCTTCGACTACGACTTCGAATCAAACGATTCGAACTAAAAATCGTTCGACTATTCGACCATTCGATAGTCGAAGTACTGTCTCTTTAAGAAAAAACTTCGACCCCCTAGTTCTCCACCTAAAAGCTACTGAAGTCAATGTTAGCCTATGGGGAAGGTCCCCATAGGCTTGTCTATCTTTTTTGGTCGAAGGATAATCCTTCGATCGATGGATTAAAATCCTTCGAATCATTCGTTTCGAAGGATTTAAACGTTCGATCGAACGATTATTCCTTCGATCGAACGAATTGCGCAAAGTCCTTCGACTTCGATATTCGAAGTTGAAGGATTTTAATTCGCCAGTCAAATATCGAGGGTTAATTCACCCTCGATATTTGACCCTTAATACATCTGCCCCTAAATATTTTTCTCCAGTTTTTAAATAAATATTTGTTACTGGTATATGCCCACTGAATATTTCTGCATTTTTGTGCCCAGAAACAAATCTTGTGTTTTTTTAGTATGTTTTTTGTTATTGATACAGCCTATTACATGGAACCTGCATAAGCCTGTGTTTAAAATTGAAGGCGATCATTAAAACTAAGAACTACTGAAACCTTTACCAGAAATACTCATAGTTAATTTGTGTGCTTTTTGTCATAGGCAATGATGAATAGACACTAGGAGAGAATTTCTCAACTCACTGGACATACATTTGATGTGAAATCTGAAAGCTTTTCTCTGAAGAACATAATGGAAGCTTCACTGCTCAAATATAAAGAATATATTGAAGTAGTTATTGCTTAAATGTTTAAAATGGAATTTTAATGCCATGTCCAGTGCCTATACATGACAGCTTTTGCTGCACTAAAGTCTGAATAGAGGCATAAAATGGAGCTGTGCAATATTTATAACTGGTATATGCACACTGAATATATCTGCATTTTTTTGCCCAAAGACAAGCTTGGCTTTTATTCTTTATACTGCTCCTTAACAGATTATTCTGTTTCAAAACCATATTTGCATATGTTATTCTGTTTTGAAAACCTTATTTTCCTCTTGAATGGGTGTTTATTTATATCAATGGTATACTGCCATATTGACAGCTCTGACAAGTCAAGACCGTAATGAAACTGAGCCTTCCAGTAGCCAAAATGTCACAAAGAAATAGCAGAGTGATCCCTTGGCATGGCATAGCTATGCTTTTTAAATAAAAAGAGTCCTCTGCGTTCAACCCATTATCAATATATTTAAGACAGAGACATTTTGTGCATACTGCTACTGAAAAATGCCTTACCCTTTAAACAGAACAGGGATTGTTTGTCCATATATTGCAATATATTTAAGCTGGCCAACTACGTCAAAGTCATCCCATATCTGTCCAGTCCTACGCTCAATTTTCATCTGATTCATTAAGAATTCCCAGGCTGCTGTTTTTCCTTCTCAATGTAACTGAATGTGTCTCAGTGAGACATGGGTTTTTACTATTGAGTGTTGTTCTTAGATCTACCAGGCAACTCTTATCTTGTGTTAGGGAGCTGCTATCTGGTTACCTTCCCATTGTTCTTTTATTTGGCTGCTGGGGGAAAAAGGGAGGGGGTGATATCACTCCAACTTGCAGTACAGCAGTAAAGAGTGATTGAAGTTTATCAGAGCACAAGTCACATGATATGGGGCAGCTGGGAAATTGACAAAATGTCTAGCCCCATGTCAGATTTCAAAATTGAATATAAAAAAATCTGTTTGCTCTTTTGAGAAATGGATTTCAGTGCAGAATATTGCTGGAGCAGCACTATTAACTGATTCATTTTGAAAATTTTTTTTTTCCCATGACAGTATCCCTTTAATAACTGGTGAAACATTCGCTCACCCACATAGTGGAAAACACTGCAAAATTCCATACAGGCTGACTTGCACGTTGTCATATACTGTATAATTTGCCCATGTGGCCTTTATTATGTTGGAAAGTGTATAACGACATTCCGCATGCGTATGAACAATCATCGTTCTGTCATACCTGCAGCTTTGGCCAGTGGTAAAGCAGACACCTCCTTGGCTAGACACTTTTTGATATGTAAACATCCTCTGCCTTCTTTATGTGCAGTGTTAATTCATCATATCCATCCCCTATGGAGTGGTGGGGACAGACCCAAATTATTGTTACAGCATGAAGCTAAGTGGATGCGGACTCTTGACTCAGTGGCCCCTAGGGGGCTAAATGAAATGTATTCTCTGGCAAGTTTTATATGATGTAACAGTCTCTAGTGAACAATTGGTCCTACGGACATTTAAAATGAAATGGCTGAGTTTTGGTGGAGTTGCATAATTATGACATCGATTGAGTAATTGATAGCATAGTTTAGGCATTCACGACCACGCTGCATAGTGAGGTCTATGTGTACTTGTTAATGTCTATAGTTGCAGACTGTGTCCACAATATGTTTAGGCATATCAACTCAATTAGTAACATTATGTGTGTTACATTTTCTAAGGAATCCTGATGGTAATCTTGTCTATTTTTATTGCAACATTTTCGAATAGATAATACTAGATACATTTGAATGAGATACTGTATATGCAAAAGTGTTTTTAAACTTTACATGATTTTTCTAAGTCTTCTTATCTGATGCACATATGGATATAGGCCAAGATATAATTGTCACTGAATAGGTATGAGATGAGTATTATCACCTCTATTTATTTATCTATTACACACAAATGATCCACGTATATGTGATGTTGTAATGAGGGATTGACCTTGATTGGTTGAAGGGGTTATTTAATGATGTGCTACACTTCCTGTCATTATCCTGACGACGGCTCCAGGTGAGCTGAAATGCGTTGATACACCATGCATCAATAAATGAATTTTTTGATACACGCTGGATGGCGTCGGCTGTGAGTGCTTTCATGGATTGTTGTGTATGTGTGTATATGTGTGTATATATATATATATATATATATATATATATATATATATATATATATATATATATATATATATATAACAAACAAGGGAAAGTTGTGCTCACCACTATTTTTTAAAACCATTAGGCGGGGGTGCAATGAGGGTGTGACCACAAAATACATATAGTCAACTACAAGAGGTCCTCTGCACTCAACCCATTATCAATATATTTAAGACAGAGACATTTTGTGCATACTGCTACTAAAAAATGCCTTACCCTTTAAACAACACAGGGATTGTTTGTCCATATATTGCAATATATTTAAGCTGGCCAACTACGTCAAAGTCATCCCATATCTGGCCAGTCCTACGCTTAATTTTCATCTGATTCATTAAGAATTCAATTGCTTATACATTTTACAAAGGGACTAAGTTTTACCTGCAACTTACTAGCTGCTTTCAAAGTAAGACTCCCAAACTTGGCTGCCCTTTTATTAGACACCAGTGGGATCACCTGACTATAGCTGGGAGGGGTGGGAGCTACAACATAGAGCTGGTCACTGCTCATGTATAACTATAACAAACAAGGGAAAGTTGTGCTCACCACTATTTTTTAAAACCATTAGGCGGGGGTGCAATGAGGGTGTGACCACAAAATACATATAGTCAACTACAAGAGGTCCTCTGCACTCAACCCATTATCAATATATTTAAGACAGAGACATTTTGTGCATACTGCTACTAAAAAATGCCTTACCCTTTAAACAACACAGGGATTGTTTGTCCATATATTGCAATATATTTAAGCTGGCCAACTACGTCAAAGTCATCCCATATCTGGCCAGTCCTACGCTTAATTTTCATCTGATTCATTAAGAATTCAATTGCTTATACATTTTACAAAGGGACTAAGTTTTACCTGCAACTTACTAGCTGCTTTCAAAGTAAGACTCCCAAACTTGGCTGCCCTTTTATTAGACACCAGTGGGATCACCTGACTATAGCTGGGAGGGGTGGGAGCTACAACATAGAGCTGGTCACTGCTCATGTATAACTATAACAAACAAGGGAAAGTTGTGCTCACCACTATTTTTTAAAACCATTAGGCGGGGGTGCAATGAGGGTGTGACCACAAAATACATATAGTCAACTACAAGAGGTCCTCTGCACTCAACCCATTATCAATATATTTAAGACAGAGACATTTTGTGCATACTGCTACTAAAAAATGCCTTACCCTTTAAACAACACAGGGATTGTTTGTCCATATATTGCAATATATTTAAGCTGGCCAACTACGTCAAAGTCATCCCATATCTGGCCAGTCCTACGCTTAATTTTCATCTGATTCATTAAGAATTCAATTGCTTATACATTTTACAAAGGGACTAAGTTTTACCTGCAACTTACTAGCTGCTTTCAAAGTAAGACTCCCAAACTTGGCTGCCCTTTTATTAGACACCAGTGGGATCACCTGACTATAGCTGGGAGGGGTGGGAGCTACAACATAGAGCTGGTCATTGCTCATGTATAACTATAACAAACAAGGGAAAGTTGTGCTCACCACTATTTTTTAAAACCATTAGGCGGGGGTGCAATGAGGGTGTGACCACAAAATACATATAGTCAGCTAGTAAGTTGCAGGTAAAACTTAGTCCCTTTGTAAAATGTATAAGCAATTGAATTCTTAATGAATCAGATGAAAATTAAGCGTAGGACTGGCCAGATATGGGATGACTTTGACGTAGTTGGCCAGCTTAAATATATTGCAATATATGGACAAACAATCCCTGTGTTGTTTAAAGGGTAAGGCATTTTTTAGTAGCAGTATGCACAAAATGTCTCTGTCTTAAATATATTGATAATGGGTTGAGTGCAGAGGACCTCTTGTAGTTGACTATATGTATTTTGTGGTCACACCCTCATTGCACCCCCGCCTAATGGTTTTAAAAAATAGTGGTGAGCACAACTTTCCCTTGTTTGTTATAGTTATACATGAGCAGTGACCAGCTCTATGTTGTAGCTCCCACCCCTCCCAGCTATAGTCAGGTGATCCCACTGGTGTCTAATAAAAGGGCAGCCAAGTTTGGGAGTCTTACTTTGAAAGCAGCTAGTAAGTTGCAGGTAAAACTTAGTCCCTTTGTAAAATGTATAAGCAATTGAATTCTTAATGAATCAGATGAAAATTAAGCGTAGGACTGGCCAGATATGGGATGACTTTGACGTAGTTGGCCAGCTTAAATATATTGCAATATATGGACAAACAATCCCTGTGTTGTTTAAAGGGTAAGGCATTTTTTAGTAGCAGTATGCACAAAATGTCTCTGTCTTAAATATATTGATAATGGGTTGAGTGCAGAGGACCTCTTGTAGTTGACTATATATATATATATATATATATATATATATATATATATATATATATATATATAAATGTGTGTGTATTTATATAATGTATTTAAAGTTTTAAAAAAGGAATAGTATTAACAAGATACTCCTGGGGGTTTATTTACAAAAATCCGAAAACTTCTCACTATTTTCTTAAAACCACTTCAACCAAACTCCCGTGCACATTTTTTATCATATTTATCAATACATTTTTTGAAAAAATCTGGTCCAGGAAAAGACTGGATAAAATCTGAATTGTACAAATCCAAATTGTAAAATTTTTCTGGATTTGACGCCTCAAAATTCAGATTTTTTTCTGATTATTGCCTGAAAAATTAACAAATTATTCGGATTCTTGTACAAAACCCAGCACAGATCAGCATATCTTCCAAATGTAAATTGGCATCTGTCATTAAGTTCTACACGACCTTGCCAGGTTTCAGATGAGTACTTTTTTGTTCTGGCTTTTAGCAGTATCAGGGTTTAATAAATAACAAAAAAAAATTTTCCTCCGTAAAAATTGTGTTTTCCCCTTTAAAACTTTGACCAGAAAAAAACTGGACTTTAATAAATAACCCCCCATGATGTCTGTGTTAGGGGCAAACTTTTTTTATAACAGATATGTCAGCAAATATTTATTTGCTTTCATATTTAACAATTTATTTTCTGTGCTGTAGCATTTAATTTCCGTGTGCAGAAGATTTGTTCAAAAGTTAATCCCCAGGTGCATTTTGAATTGGGGATTAAAGATTCAAAAGTTTGAAAGAGTGTAGCGCTACCACTGAGCTGTATACCCTATTAAAATAAATGTTTCACTGCTCAGAACAAAGGAATTGTAAACACTCATCTCTTTTGATAAATGTGTAATTTTGTTAATTTTTGGTGACAGTCAGGAAAGTCTTAGGGGCCAATTCATTAACTTCGAGTGAAGGATTCGAAGTAAAAAAACTTCGAATTTCGAAGTGTTTTTTTGGCTACTTCGACCATCAAATGGGCTACTTCGACCTTCGACTACGACTTCGAATTGAATGATTCGAACTAAAAATCGTTCGACTATTCGACCATTCGATAGTTGAAGTACTGTCTCTTTAAGAAAAAACGTCGACCCCCTAGTTCGCCACCTAAAAGCTACCGAACCCAATGTTAGACTATGGGGAAGGTCCCCATAGGCTTGGCTAAGTTTTTTTGGTCGAAGGATAATCCTTTGATCGTTGGATTCAAATCCTTCGAATCTTTCGATTCGAAGGATTTAATCGCTCGATTGAATGATTATTCCTTTGATCGTTCAATCTCAGTATTTGCGCAAAATCAAAGGATTTTCATTCCCAGTCGAATATTGAGGGTTAATTAACCCTCGATATATGACCCTTGATGAATTTGCCCCATAATATTTATTAAACAATATAATATATACATAGGGGCAGATTTAATTCAGTGACAAAGGTTTATTTCGTGACAAAACTCACCTCATGATTTATCATATAAAAAAAATTCTAATTTTAGGTTTTAGCCAATTATTTATTTGTAATAGAGTTTGTTGATAGCAAAGTATCTAGTTAAGGACTACAAGTGAGCTTCATAAATACAATATGCCAAATATTTTACCTATACTTTTTTACCAGCAATCGTTTACAAATCTTTATAATATGGCCCCACTTTTGACTTTTTGATTTCTTTAATGTAAGGTTTTTAGAGCTAATCTTCCAAATATAAAATGGTAGCTGAGTGTATTTATTAAAGCCTGCTATTTATGAAAATAATTAAGTGTGAATAACCCTTTTTCAGCTGTCAAGGAAAAAGATATTGAAGCAAAACTGAAAAATGTTATCAATGAATGGGTCGCTCACTCTTTCACTTTTGCCTTCTTCTGAAAGGATCAGACACTTCAGAGAAAATTGCTTTAATGGAAGACAGTTGAATGATACTAGGCTCTTTTATGAGCAATAGTTAGGAAAAGTAACTCTTTCTTTGAATTCTACAGTTCAATGGGAAACTGTGATTAAAAAGATTTTTATGCTACTAACAAGTATCATGAAATATTTGTTTCAGGCTTAATGACTATATTTTGCCAGGCTTTCTAAAACTGATTTCCCTATTTATGATTAGACTTCGGCCCCTGCTCCCTTAAGGGAGTTTTACTAGTAATACAACTCTCTGCCAAATAACTTGAATATGTCAAAAGCCACAAAAAACTATGGATGCATTGGCCAAATACTGAACTGAATCTCAATCCTAATTTGCATATGCAAATTAGGAGTGGGAAGGGGAAAACATTACCGACTTCCTTGTTTTGTGACAAAAAGTCACGCAATTTCCCTTCCCGTCCCTAATTTTCATATCCAAATTAGGGTTCAGATTCAGTTTGGCCGGGCAGAAGGATTCGGCCGAATCTTGCTGAAAAAGGCCGAATCCCGAACTGAACCCTGGATTTGATGCATCCCTTCAAAATATCATGTAGTGCCAAAACGCACCCTTCTCTTTTATTAAGACAGGACAAATTGTCTACCAGAGAAGTGGTACAAGTGATAACCTAGATGAGAACCTAAAGTGATCATCCTTCAAAATCTGTGACGTTTTCTCGAAATCTATGAAGACATTTTCTTGCCTCTTATAATATTGAATTACTGCTCTTATCTCTAATCTCTAACCCACCAGCTACACAGAACACATGTTACATTAAGTAATGCTGAGCTAATTAGAACACAGTTTACTCCATTGATGATGCTGTTTATAATGTACTGAATCAAAATAGGTCTTGTGTGTATGTAAATATTTTCATATAGATAGAAACATATATAGGCAGATCAACAGACAGTTAGATATATAGCTATAAGGTTAAATGTTCTATATAAATAAGTCAATTAAAATTACAAAGCCAAAGTTGAGCATATATTTTAATTTTGTCTAGGAAGCTATCTCAACAGTTTTTATGCCATAAAAATCTTTGTCTCATTTAAGATATATTAAAGGATATGGAAAGGTAGATTCACTGGGGGTGCTAATAAAACAAAGCCTTAGAAAAACACTTAACAATACCAATATTTTAGGCACCCCCAATGAATCCATCTTTCTATATGCTTTAATAGCTTACCAAATGTGTTTCACAATCATTCTTTTTTGTAAAGTTTAACTTTTTACATTTTAAAGTTTTTTTTAAAATCTATTACTCACCTCTGAACTTTGTATCAAAAAAAGTACAATTTCATTGTGGAAACTGGCTTCAAAGCATAGAGCAAAAGAAGAAAATTTGTAAAGGTCTCAACACGTTAAATTGCTCAGAGGAATGGAACAATGTCACGCTACTGCCAGCTGAGAAATGTTGTGCATTGACATTTATGCTGTACACACATCTGATCAATGCTTTTAAAACATCTGAAATTTTGGGGGGGAAAAGCCAACATTGGATCAACCACATAAACAAGAAATATTTCTATTGTGATAATAAAATCTACAATTAGTAGAGATATTGGTATATATATACAGTGTATATATATATATATATATGTATATATATATATATATATATATATATATATATATATATATATATATATATATATATATATACAGTATTTATATATATATATAGTTTATGGAGGGGTTGGGTGAGAGTGCTTTTCATGCTTTTTTCCTGCACTGGCATTGTTTAGGAAAATGTATTGAAAATAAGGGGGAAACAACCCGTGCGGATTTGGTCGGAGTATATTTCAGAAAATAATGAGATAAATACGGATTTTGATAAACAAACCCCTTAGTGAATCTTGAATGAATGAACACTTAGGGGCCCATTTACTTAGCTCGAGAGAATGAATAGAATTTCGAATGTTTTTTTGGCTACTTCGACCATCGAATTGGCTTCTTTGACCTTCGACTACGAGTTCGAACGTTTCAAACTAAAAATCGTTCGAATATTCAACCATTCAATAGTCGAAGTACTGTCTCTTTAAAAAAAACTTCGACCCCCTAATTCGCCACCTAAAACCTACCAAGGTGCCATGTTAGCCTATGGGGAAGGTCCCCATAGGCTTTGTAACAATTTTTTAAAATTGTTCGATCGATGGATTAAAATCCTTCGATCAAACTATTTGCGGTAAATCCTTTGACTTCGATATTCGAAGTCGAAGGATTTACATTCGGCAGTCGAATATCGAGGGTTAATTAACCCTCGATATTCGACTCTATGTAAATCTGCCCTTGTAACACTTGTAACATACAGTAGTAAGTTAGGTTGAAAAAAGACAAATGACCATCAAGTTTAACATTTTAAATCTATATATAACCTGCATAGTTGCTAGTTGATCCTGAGGAAGGCAAAAAAAACATTTGAAACCTCTCAAATTTACCTCAAAGGGGGAAAAAATCCTTCTGGACTCCAAGATGGCAATCGGACTAGTTCCTGGATCAACTTGTACTATGAGCTATCTTCCATAACCCTGTATTACTTCCTTTAAAAAGCCATCCAACCGCTTCTTAACACTAATATATCAGCCTGTATAACTAATTTAGGAAGAGAATTCCACATCTTCACAGCTCTCACTTTAAAAAATCCCTTAGAAATATTTAGACCGAACCTCCTTTTTTTAAAATTGGAATGGGTGACCTTGTGTCAGCTGTAAAGAACTACTGGAAAATAAAACATTAGAGAGATTATTAGATGATCCCCTTATATATTTATACATAGTTATCATATCACCCCTTAAAGGACCAGTAATATCAATTTTTACAACGAAAAAAACCCACCAAGACAAATGAAACTTTAAAATAGCAAAGCCTTTATTAAGAATTAACTTACAGAAACTCCCCACGCACCTGTCTACCCGACTACATGCAACTGCTGTAACGATTGATTGTATGTGTTGTTTTTTTTTTTGTGCCCTCTGTTTGTTTGCCTGGTGAATACACACCGAATTTAGTGCCAAATTCTGTATGGTTTTGGCTCTTATAATAACCTGTGTGGGTAACCTCCATTCATGCATTCTGGAATTAATTGCCGAGAAATGTTTCAGAGTATACCTCCTCCTCCCAGTCATGTGACTCATTCAGCCATGTTTCGGCCATACCAATCACTAAATATTTTCCCTCCAGCACCAGCACCTCCAGTTCTCCCATTTTACCAGTCAGACTCCTTGCATTTGCAAACATACAATTAATACTGGTACCATATTGAACATATGCATGCTTAATTAACTGGGAAGCATCACAGGACTTTTGCCAGAGGGAGTAACATTTTTCCAAATCAGTGCAGGTCACATGGGATGGTGGTGACATCACCAACTCAGTTTTGCCCATACTCGTCTCATACTAAAAGGTGGCCATAGACGGGCAGATTTAAGCTACCGATATCGGTCTAAACCCATTAGAGTTAATAGTTAATTTCTCCTGCTTGCCAAGCCATTCCTTCAATAACTAAAGCCTCTGTGCTAATTTACAAACAATTAATATGTTTTATCCCTCCCTCTTCCAGTGGTTTTCGAAAAGCCACTTGCTGATAACCTTCTGAACAAGCAAGTCAGCCGTTTGTTTATACAAACAATGTAAATGCACCCACTCCCTTACCCAACAGCTAAAACATAAGCCCTACTGAATAAAGTTAAGCAAGTCACTCACTAATACAAACCATTTGAATGTATTTTCTCCCCTTCATTACCACAGCACTCCCCCAGAAAACTACATACAAGACATTATCCTCCTGGCTAGTTCCTGCACTAAAACTGCCCATAGATTTGTAAGATTTTTGAACCGTGTGGCTTATCCTGATATGTTTTGTACCATGGCGATCGGTCGTTTAGTCAATTGGACAGGTTAGAAGATATATTTCCGCTAATGATAATATGTCTGCATGTATTGCTTTCTGACGATATCAATGGGTGACTGTCAATACTAGACTGTCAATACTATTTGTCGGACATAACTTTCATATGATTTATGTCATGAGCAGAACAGTCTGATTTTTATTTTACTACTGTATTTAATCTGAATGGTTAGTGGCAGATCATAAAATTGCGACGTCTCCACCCTTGACATCATGACCGGCCACCTGCACCATCACAGCCCTAGCCCCATTGCGGCACGGCCCCCGCCCCCTGGCCGGATTCAACCAGGCAAAAAGGTGGCAACCCTTCGTGTGCCCCAAAACAGAATATTGACAAGTCTTGGCAGAAGAAGAGACTGTAGTACAGTGCTGTGTTGGAGAGGAGATTTTAGCACAATTGCTATTGCATCTTCTGGATCAATTAGAAATGTGTCAAAAATCACTTACTGGGTACTTGGAGAAGAAGTGCTTTGTATTTGTATATAAAGATGACACTTTCACCCTCCCTTTCTTTGCTAAGTAACTTTAAACATACTGGGATCCTAGAGACCTCTGGTCACCTCCAGTTCCCAGACCAACACCATTTATGCAGTTGTTGCTGTTGAATACCATTGATGACACCTTTTTTTTTTTTTTAAAGTTTTTTATTGCACATTTGACAAGTCATTAACAAGCATACAATCAGCAAATATCACAGAGTCCAAGAATCGACACAAAAACTTTACAACCATTGATGACACCTTTTTAAAGAAAAAAAATGTATGTTCATGTTCCATTGTAAATTTTTTGTCCCCTTTAGTAATTTAAAGTTTTAATTTGGCACCGTTTTTCTGCAGTTCTGGGAGTTTTAGTTGGAATAAGCTGGTGACCCAGACTTTTAATTAATTATTAATGTACCCTTCCATTAGACTTCCATTTAATGCTACATAATGTAGTATTTAAGTCTACTGCAAATTTATTAGCACTGAAAGCATTTTTATTCATAAATAATAAGTGTTTATTTTTTAATTTATCAATAGTAAATATTCATATAAGGAAGTTTTGTAGTTAAACTGTCTGAAAGAAATGTGAATGGCTTGTTCATCAATTCAGTTGTTAAACAAAGTTTACTTTGATTGATAAGAGCTTAATTTAAAAAGATCAGTAATTATAGGCTAAAATAAGATTGCAAAGCAGATGTGAAGATTGATCCAGTGGCTGATTTGTTAAAATGTAATTGGAAATGCTGCATGCTAAATGGAAGTATAATGTTCACAATAAAATGTACATTTACCTGCTTTATGATTAGAAATAAGAGGGATTAATATGGGTGAAATAAATAAGTTTTGATTTTAACAGGTATTAAGTGAACTTTCTTTTTTTTAGGCTAGATATTGTACTGATAGTCCCCATATTTTCTTTATTTACATAATAGTTCAATCATTAATACTACTACTACTAATACACATATACAGTAGGATGTAGGATTATTATTATAATAAGTGTTAAATGGAGTAAGCATAGTTATGTTGGGAAACGTCAAGAACAGGAGACCATTTGAGGTTAAAGGATAAAAAAGGTTCATCAATACATGAACAGGAGCTGCATGGATTCTGCACTCACAAGAGTCAGAATAACAAGACAAACACAGACCAGACTCTGGGGGAGGTTAGGAGTATAGGGCATGTGAAATGAGCATTTATGTGAAAAACTGGAGGAGCACTCCCCAGACACAGCACTCCAAGAACCCAGAGAAACAGTGGCGGAAGTACCGGGGGAGCAGGGGGTGCAAGTGGGTCAGGGCCCGCACCCGCTCAGGGCCCCCCTGGCAGCTTGTGTGCCACTGACAAATGCGGCCGTACGGAGGGGGGAGGGGCCTGGATGCGCGTCACGCACTAGGGCCCGCCCCCCTCTAGTGACGCTACTGCAGAGAAAATAAAAAGTACATTATAGTGACAGGTGGCAATGGAATGAAGGGTAACTTGAAACAGTTTCGAGAGGTTCTGCATAGGGCACTTTGAAACCATCCTGTCCAGTATAGGGGGGGGGCACAAATTTACATGTGAAGCTTGCCTATGTAGACTTTCCTTCCACAGTTATCCATGCCAACTAATCTGGTCTTTGCTTTTATTTTTGACTTAAAGTAGACTGTTCTAATTTATGGCATACTAATTGACTGCTATGAGCAACAATTTTAAAGGGAAAAAATCCAAATTTTTAGAGGGAAAATGCACTTTTTTTTAAAGATTTATTATTCTAGAAGATTTTTAAAGCTGCTAAAAAAATTGAATCCAAAAATACTCCAGCTAAAACCTGTCCAACTCATTAACTAATCAATGGTCAAGATTTTTGGGCCAGTTGCACTGGTTTTCGTTTGATAAACTAATAAATTAATTTTTTTCGGGCGACAATTCGATAAAGTCTTTTAAGTTTGTCTGACAATGTTAATAGGGTGGGATTCCATGAAAAGAATTATGACCAGATTTTATATTTTTAATCTCAAGAAGGTGAAAAAGTCAACCTCATCGAACCAGTAAACACACAGGTAAAACAGTAAATGCCCAGGTAAAATTATTTCTGTTATCTAAGGGCGCTGAGGCATCTTAATTTCTTTCTTGCATTCCATATTTCTTTATTTTTAATAGTATATCTCTCACTTTAGGGAAATATGAAAGTGTGGCTTGGACGTCTGCTTAAAAGAGTTAAAAAGACCCTACACACCATAATCAGACAAGCTTCCATTGCAATAAGTGATTCCGGATTCAAGCTTTGTGACTTTCAGGCAATGTATCCTGCGCAAATTGGCCTTCTGGGAATTCAGATGATCTTGACCAGGGATGCATACGAAGGTCTAAATATGATAAAAAACAGACAGAAAGGTAGGTGGTAGAAACCACACTGTGAAAGGAAGGGGAGGATGAATTCATATAACTCAGCAAACAGAGACAATTTGTGTCTATGCATTGTTTTGCATAATTTTACACTAGTTGCCTCAGAGCCCATTTGTGCTTCAAAAACAAAGTTTTACTGTGTACTATATGTGTATTTTTATTTATAGAGAGACACACATCTACAAGCAATGCACGTTAGGACAGACATTAAGGGTGTTATTTATTAAAACTCTACTTTTGCTTACTTTATTAAAAAAATTTGACCAAACTCTCAAACCCGAATTCCCTTAATTTACCAGTAATACTTAAAAAACATGGAACAAAAAGTTGTGACAAAATTGAGAATCAATTCATATCATGCTACTTTTTCGAAATGACAGTCCAAAAGCTCAGTGCAATGTATTGTGAAGTATGGGAATCACTCACGACAGCAGATTAACTGCAATTATGCTGTTTATTGTGTCACCACACGACATGTTTCGGACCTATTGGCCCTTTTTCAAGTGTGTACAATCTGGTGTGAAATGAACATACTTATACACCACATGTGATGTTGGCCTGCCCACCAATTAACAAAACCCCGGGTAGTTAACCCTTAGGTCCTTAGTCAAACATTTTTTAGAAAAGTTTTAAAATGGTAAATCCATGTGTCACAATTCAGTGTCCATGTGTGAACTTGTCCATCTCCATATATATGACATCGTGTCTAAACACCATAAAAAGATCAAAAATATCAAAAATAGTTTTTTTACAATAAGAATTTAAAAAACAGTTATGTACATAAATTTTCTCAATATACACAAGGAACTGCTCTATTATGAGCCTACCTAAAAGACTTGAAAAAACAGAGTCTGCCCACATTTATGTTTTACATTTGATTCATTTTTGGGTTTAATTATTTTTATCTTACCCTTAGTTGGCTTCTATAAAGCGAAAACTATGATAGTGTTTTACTCTAGATTGGGTTGTCTTCAATATCTGTGGAGGAAAACAGGTACATTATTATCCTAAAAATGGTATCATACTCCAATGGTCATTCATGCCTATTGGGGCCATTGTATTCATTTTTCTGATCCAATATGCTTCTTTTTGGGCCAGTGTTTTTCTCATGTCACCTCCCCTATTAGGCATTTTTATCTGTTCCAGAACCAACCATTTTAGTTGGCTAACATTGTGTCCTTCTGTATGGAAGTGTCTGGAGACAGACGTATCTGAGGATGTTCCCATTTTGAAATTTCTGATGTTTCCCCTGTGTTCTTTGATTCGGTCTTTGACTGCTCTTATTGTTTGACCGATATACGCTAATCCACAGGGGCATTTTAAACAGTAAACCACAAATTTAGATTCACAAGTGGTATAGTGTCTCAATTTAATCTGTGTACCCTTGGTTGGATGGCTCACTGTGTTTCCTTTTACAATAGAGGCACAGCATATGCAATTCAAACAAGGAAACGTGCCTTTCTTAGGTTTACCCATAAAGCGATACTCCTTTTTCTCCTTACTGTCTGAGGGGCATAGCATATCTTTAAGTGTGCGCCCTCTTGTATAACAAAACATGGGAGGTATACGGAAGAGATGCCCATACTTTGTATCCTGTTGGAGAATTGGCCAGTATTTTTTTATAGTTTTTTCTATGGCCTTACTTTGTTTTCCGAATTTTGAAACAAAAGGTATCCTATTTTGGTTTTTTGTTTTGTTTTCAGATTTCAGTAATTTTTGTCGATCTAATTGCATTACCTCTTTAATAGTGGGTATTAGTTTATTTCTCCTATATCCCCTATTCAGGAACTTTTTGGTAAGCATATTGACAGAGCCTTGAAAAGAGTCTGTGTCTGAAGATATACGTAGAGCTCTTATGTATTGACTTTTGGGGATGGCTTTTATAATGTTGGGATTATGAAAGCTGTCTGATGTTAGCAGTGTGTTTCGGTCTGTGGGTTTAGAAAACATGGAAGTTTTTATTTGTTTATTATCTATCGAGATATTTACATCTAGAAAGTGGATTGATGTAGTAGAGCTCTCGCTGGTGAATTTTATAGTTTTATGCTTCTGATTAGCCTGGTCTATCCTTTCTTGGAACTCTTTTTTCGTCCCTCCCCACAGTAGCAGGATATCATCCACAAATCGCCAATAGTGGATAATATTTTTACAATGTTGTCCTTTCAAGAATATAGCATCCTCTATGTAGTTTACAAAGATATTGGCAAATGCGGGAGCGACCGCTGCCCCCATTGAGGTCCCCTGGCGTTGCCAGAAGTACTCTCCTTCAAATCTGAAGTAGTTTTTTTGTAAGGAAAATCACAGGAAATATCACAATGGTGAGCTCTGTTTTCACACTTTAATAAGTATGCCCCATGTGTTAAGTGTTAAAGACATAAGAGAAATGCAGTCCCTGCCCCATACAGCTTGCAATTTAAATTGGACTTTAAAATTAAATAACAATTTAATGAAGAATAGTGCACTGGAAAATTCAATTTTTTGTTCTTAAGAATTCATTTTCAGGACATTTATTACAGTCTCCCATTAAAGCCCTTGATTTCAGTAAATGACACAAGCAAACAATCTGTATTATTCTAGGATAAACTCTACTTTCCATATACTTAACCAGTTTTTCATAAGGAAGTATCCAATGCCCTGCTTTTGTTGTGATCCTTTAATGTTATTATACTGTGTTTGCCATGCTAGTTTACCGTAGCTTATAACTTAATTTGAAACTAATTAAGTGATAGCATCTTCAACTCAGGAAATTGGTTTCATATGGTGCCTAATGGCTTGAAACAGCTTTATATTAGAGTCCAGCATAATTTCTATTTCTAGCCTAAACCCAATTCAAATAAATATGCTAGATTGCAAAGATGTTACTTTACAAGTTACTTAACAAGGAAATGTTTTTTAGAGCAGTTCTACAGTTGTAGTTCATGAACTCAACATTTGTTATTTTTTTCAAATATGCCATTTTAAAAAGGTTATGCAAACAAATAACCAGAAATTCCTGGATTTGCTAAATGACCTGATTGATATGACAACTCATGACTTGACAAAGATGGAGAGACTCTAAACACCATTTATGTTCAACAGAGGGGTATCTTTGATAATCTGGTACAGATATCTTTTCATTAATATTAATATACATAGTACCATTAAAATAGAAGTCTACTGATGTGGATTGTGCAGACTACCTAAATTATTGCAACATGTCTATCAAGATCAGCCCGGGACTCAAACTCTTGGTCTCCTCCCTTCTCATTACCGTCATGTTTCCTATTCCAAATCACCTTCCCTTTATAATCCAAGCCCTGAGCCTTGCTCAGGGCTGAGTCATTGAATGTATTTTGTTGTTCCTGGATGACCTACCGACCGATTCCTGAAGACCTTGATTCCTGTAAACTCTGATTCCTGTGTGAGTACCTCAATGTTGCCATTAAACCTTCAACCTTTCATGTCTGCACCTCCAGTTATCTATGGGTTTACCCCTGGGCTTCCGCCGTACCCATTCCTCGCAGAGCGGCTAATTGCAGTAACAGGTTTCCCGCTGTACTCCTTACAATGTCATTGTCCAGTGGATAGTAATATGGTGCCCATTAGCGATGCATCAAATTCTGGATTCGATATTTGGCCAGGTTTTAGATTCGGCTGAATCCCTAGTGCCCAAGATGGAAAAAAAAAAAAATATATATATATATATATATATATATATATATATATATAGCTTCAAAAAGAACCAGCAACACAGGGTTATTTACGATAGTGAAAAAATTTACGATATTGAAAAAATATATATATATAAAAATATATATTTGGTAAGGCATGCCAACGTGACGTTTCGGTCCCTGCTGGGACCTTTCTCAAGGCCTTGTAAATAACCCTGTGTTCTGGTTCTTTGTGAAGCTATACCTAATCTTAACCGTGCAACTGGGTGATGTTCAGAAGTGGAGTGCCACCCATTCTAAAAACTATATATATATATATATATATATATATATATATATATATATATATATCTCATACATAACTCAATATCAAATCAATATATACAGTATATATCAATTGGTATATAATCTTCTACTGGCTCCAGGTGAAATGCAACGTGAAATGTACCGTTTTGGTTTATAGGTCTAAATGAATATAAAATCTGCATCAGATTTTGAATGACAAAAACAGTCCAGATTTTACTTTATTGAAGATATAGACAAATGTATAATTCTGATCGCAGAATTGGTTCAGTTATTGCAATAAATACTTGGGTTGTACTGACCGGCTGGTCATTACTCTACTGACTAACAGGTACAGATGCTTATAAATTAAGGGGAATTCCAGCAGACCATCTGCGTTATCCCCATGTGCTACCTCCACATTTATAAATACATAATTTGTAAATGTAATGTATGAGTTCACACATTTTTCAATTGTAGAATGAAAACATATTTTCATTCTACAATCTATTTGTTTAATAAATTATTTCCTTTCTAAAGTATATATTGCTGTCATAAAGACAGTACGTTTTAGTTCTCATTAAAACCCAGTTAGACAACCCTATGGGCTAAGTTATACAAAGTGGTTATTTACTGACTATCTATTCTGCCTCCTAATTCACTGAAATGCTGCACAGTAAACAAGGAAACAGTGAAGGAAAGAGTTAACAATATCCAACATCTGAAGAAATGATCAAAACCTGGGAATGTACCAACAAAATAGCTTGCACATACTTGTTTAATGTTCTAACAACTAAAAATATATTAGAATGAAGTTAAAAAAATTCTATTCAAACAAGTGTTCTTAAACCTCCTAAGGTCGAATTAACTGAAAGATGTGACTAAACATATGCGAATATATCCATTTTACCATGTTCTAACCTTTTCACAAACTGGCAATAAGGGAGCCTTTTTTTCTATAAAGAACAGTTGTAGCATAGTGAAAAGAGTTTTTCCAACAAATTATTTCTTATTATTATTAACATGTACTCTATTTATAAAGCACCAACATATTCCGCAGCACTTTACAATAAATAGCTTTACATTTAACATACAGAATTACATGCATATAAGAGGTGCAATTACATGCCAATATAAGAGGTAAAGAGGGCCCTGGTCAAAAGAGCTTAGAGTCTAAAAGCAGCATTTGTTTTCACCCAAAATCCACTTGTCAACATTTAATTCCCATCAGAATCTAATATTAAAATTCTTTAGCCTAAAGCACTTCTCTCACAAGACAAATGACAATAAAAATTACCCTTTATCTGAGCTGCTCATTTACATTCATTACAATATTATCTGGGACGGTCTAATTTGTTTTTGAATGTTAAAGATATAAAGTTCTGGAAAAAGCAGATCAAGCTAATTCAACACATTTTCAAAATACATTAAAGGGATACTGTCATGGGAAAAAACATTTTTTTCAAAATGAATCAGTTAATAGTGCTGCTCCAGCAGAATTCTGCACTGAAATCCATTTCTCAAAAGAGCAAACAGATTTTTTTATATTCAATTTTGAAATCTGACATGGGGCTAGACATTTTGTCCATTTCCCAGCTGCCCCTTGTCATGTGGCTTGTGTCTGCACTGTAGGAGAGAAATGCTTTCTGGCAGGCTGCTGTTTTTCCTTCTCAATGTAACTGAATGTGTCTCAGTGGGACATGGGTTTTCACTATTGAGTGCTGTTCTTAGATCTACCAGGCAGCTGTTATCTTGTGTTAGGGAGCTGCTATCTGGTTACCTTCCCATTGTTCTTTTGTTTGGCTGATGGGAGGGAAAGGGAGGGGGGTGATATCACTCCGACTTGCAGTACAGCAGTAAAGAGTGATTGAAGTTTATCAGAGCACAAGTCACATGACTTGGGGCAGCTGGGAAATTGACAATATGTCTATCCCCGTGTCAGATTTCAAAATTGAATATAAAAAAATCTGTTTGCTCTTTTGAGAAATGGATTTCAGTGCATAATTCAGCTGGAGCAGCACTATTAACTGATGCATTTTGAAAAAAAATATTTTTTCCCATGACAGTATCCCTTTAAATTGGTTGTAACCCTAAATATACAACTTTACATTATAAAAGCAAATTTAATTCTAAGTAACTTTCTAGTGTAGGGGACTGGTAAATTAGTCTCCCCGTATTATTTAGCAGACAGTAACCTGGTGTTATAGATGCCTAACTTAGTCCTAAAATACAGGTAGGAGGGGGGACCTGTTCCTATTCCTGCTTAAAGCTATGCCTCTTGGCGTTCACAATAGTGACCAGTAGATGGCACTGTGCTAAAGTATAAAGTTCTGGGCAGCCATGTGCTCAGGGTCCATCTTGTGCTAGCTCTGGCCTCAGCAGGCAGGCAGAGCTCCAGTGGAACCTAGATGGGTCAGGCCTAGTAAGGATAGGCTACTCACCTTGAGAGGTCACTCTAGAAGTGACAGACAGGCTATTTAGCCAAGCAGCTTGAGGCTCCTCCAAGGATTGTAGGTGGGATTATGATCCTGGGTACTGATTGCCCAGAAATAGGGACTAGGTGTACAGATTTAGGGATGTAGAGATTCCTCTCAGGTTCCACTTAGGAAAAGGGTTGAAGCTGGATGTACCTGATGTACCTGTTCTTTTCCCTATGGGACTGATAATAACCAAAGGTTCTGTGAGTATATGATTATCCACTGTTGCTGCAGGGTTTTGTTTCTCTGTAGGAACATTCCATTGCAAAGATTCCAGTTAAATAAATATGTTCCTGATTAAGTTATAAGAACCTCTGGCGCCCAATTATTGCACCCTGTATCAAGTTGCAGTTACAGTACACCCTACCTCCACACCGTTTGCGAAGGCTTACTCACTAAGAATTAAGGTCTCATCCGGAGCACAGTATTGGAAATGTAGCCCATAAATATGGTGCACTCAATTAACTATAGTGCTACACTAGTATACATCAATTACACATTTTCTGTGATATTCAAAATATTTGTAAATGTAGTTGCTATTGAAAGCAGTATTAGTCTTACCTTGTAATCCTGACTACATATACCATTGAAACAATGCTGAGTAGTCAGCTTTCCCCCTGCCAAGACTCCCACAATACCGCTCTTAAATGGGGTTCTACGACCAACAGTAAAACACCCTTAGGTATACACCGTTAGGGATCAGGTGCATGCAGAAAATAGCCCAGTTTGCCAAGGGCCAGAACATAGATCCAAAAAACTGAGGCACTCAGTAAATTATGTAATGTGAGATTAGTGATTTGTACTTCAAAACAAAAACAAAACAGGTACAGTATATGGCAATATTTAGTCCTGTTTGGGACTTTGTGAGACTTTAAATAGGGCTTAGGCTTTCGCAGTGCAACCCCTTCATATATTTAATTTGAAAGTGAATGCTATGGGGAATAACAATGTGCTATTAAAACTGCAGAGATATTAAATGGAAATCTAAAATTGTTGACATAATCTTGGTCTTGTGGCCCTTAACAGATAATGAAATTGACATTATAAGGTCAGAAAGGTTTGTCTGAAATCCCAGTAAAACAAATATGTAGCTAAAATAAACATTACTTACCGTATATACCCGAGTATAAGCCGAGTTTTTCAGAATCCAAAATGTGCTGAAAAAGTCTACCTCGGCTTATACTCGGGTCAGCAGTACCCGACCCAAGTAGCTGAGATTGCAGTCACTTTTAATCATTCCTATACACACAGTGCACTTGGGGAGAGACTGCAATATCCCACAATGCCCTCTGTTGGTTATATGAAAGAATAACAGTGCGCCCTCTGTTGGTTATATGAAAGAATAACAGTGACTGCAATATCACACAGCGCCATCTGTTGGTTATATGAAAGAATAACAGTGACTGCAATATCACACAGCGCCATCTTTTGGTTATATGAAAGAATAACAGTGACTGCAATATCACACAGCGCCATCTGTTGGTTGTATGAAAGAATAACAGTGCGCCCTCTGTTGGTTATATTAAAGAATAACAGTGACTGCAATATCACACAGCACCCTCTGTTGGTTATATGAAAGAATAACAGTGACTGCAAAATCACACAGCGCCATCTGTTGGTTATATGGAAGAATAACAGTGACTGCAATATCACACAGTGCCCTCTGTTGGTTATATGAAAGATTAACAGTGACTGCAATATCAAACAGCACCCTCTGTACATGGTAGTGGGACAGTGGGACAATGTACACAGTAATCCGTTTGGCAATTCTCTGTCACCATCAACTTTGCAAAGAAGTCCGGTTGATCGCTGGGGGGGTCGCTTTGGCAGAATGTGCGCTGCTGGGAGACAGGGCTGTAGTTGTGTCTAGGCTTATACTAGAGTCAACAAGTTTTGCCAGTTTTCATAGGTAAAATTAGGTACCTCGGCTTATACTCGGGTCGGCTTATACTCGAGTATATACGGTATACTGTAGGCTACAACTTCTCCACTGGCTTGGGAATTTTATATTACAGTGATTGCTATGATAAAAACGAAAAGGACTATATCAAAGTATGTATGCATACAGATAAGTGGTACAAGTATTACTCTGATAGTTTTGCAGTTCATGATTACTTTATGGTTTATTAAAATCCTATTCTCCGTGAAGACAAATGAATTAAGGCTTCAAACTTGCAGGGAAATCTCTCTGACATAGAGTGCTTTAAAAAGTTTTCAGCAGATTAGCGTGGAATAAGAATCCCTGTAAGATTTTAATTGGCAAGGTACTGTCTCATAAAACAGAGTAGCAGAAAGCACTTCTTACAATCCTACAGTTGTTTCACCTGTGCTTGTCTTATGTCTGCACAAACACATTCATGTGTATGTATTTGTTTGGTATCGAACTGTACATAGACCTGTACAGAAAAAACAGAACATAAACATGAAAAATCAGTATATCAGGATTCCATAAGGATAACAGTTAATGTAGAACCTCTACAGAGAATGTAAAACATAATCATGTACAGTACAATATCCTTTTCAGAAGCTAAACACAATGTACAATCAATAGTAAAATTTACAAACAGTGAAGAATTGGAAATTGGAGCTTAGATTAGATTTACACTGGTGGTTTGCCTTTTGAAGGAGTTGGGATATTGCTTGGTAGATCTTTATCACAGAGTAATGACGCAAATGTGAGCGATCATTTCTGCTAATAAGGTTGTATTCACAACAAACAAATGCTGATCTTAGTGTTGATTTTAGCTCTCACGTCATCCATACAGTCAGCAACAGCAGGTGGCAGTACAGAACAAAATATACAGTATAATGAAAAAAACATTAATTGTACAGTAAAAACAGTAGATTTGTTTCATTTGATTATGAATTTTAATTGCCTATAATTTTGGGACAGATTATCTTTGTTGGTCTGTAGAAAAAGAAATGCAATACAGGTATGGGATCCATTATCCGGAAACTCATAATCCAGAAAGCTCTGACATAACGAAAGGCCATTTCCCATAGACTCCATTATAATTAAATGCTTAAACATTATTTAATGTTTCTCTGTAATAATAAAACAGTACCTTGCGCTTTATCCAAACTAGGATATAATTAATCCTTATTGGAAGGGAAAAAACTTAGGGGCAGATTTATCAAGGGTTGAAGTGAATTCGAGGGAATTTTCGAAGTAAAAAAATTTGAAATTCAAAGTAATTTTTGGATACTTTGACCATTGAATAGGACTTCAAATTTACTTCGACTTCGATTCGAAGTAAAAATCATTTGAATATTCGACCATTCGATAATCGAAGTACTGTCTCTTTAAAAAAACTTTGACTTCAATACTTTGCCAAATTAAACCTGCCGAAGTGCTATGTTAGCCTATGGGGACCTTCTAGAGCAGTTTTCTAAGTCTTTCGAAGCCGAAGGAAAATCCTTCGATTGATTGCTGAAATCGTTCGATATTCAAAGTCGAAGTATTTTAATTCGATGGTCGAATTTCGAAGTATTTTTTACTTCAAAATTTGACCCTTGATAAATCTGCCCCTTAATGTATGAAGATCCAAATGACAGAAAGATTCCCCATGTACGAAGCATTCTGGATAACAGATCCCATACCTGTATATGTAGGTGAGGGATGATGTATGTCATTGACTGTGTGAGCAAAGCTTACTTTGGTTCTCCTAACAATAATTAGACCAGGACATGTTTATAGAGTATAAAGTATACTTGGTTTCTGTATGCTGGTAAAATTATAATAATGTTAATAAGTTCAGTGAAATATCCCAAAGTATCATATCTACGCAGGATCCCTGCATTAGAACGTGCCCCCTTAAGTCAAAGTGCCTTACAATTAAAATCAGGGTAACCCTATGATTTCTCTAATTCAGTGAACTAAAGTTACTTGCTAAAGACTTTCTATACCAGTGAGCCTTCTGAATCTTTCACTGAGGGGAAGCAGTGTATTCTACCTCATGGGCAGGGGTGCTTTGCCAATGAGGCGAGTTGAGGCTGTCGCCTCAGGCGGCAGCGCCCCACTAGGTACCAGGGGCAGCAAAAATGCTGCTCCTGGTACTTTAAGAAGGAATTTCCAGGGGAGGGGGGGGGCAGCAGCATTACTCAGGCAGCAGAGGGGCCAGGATCGCCCCTGCTCATGGGCCGCAACCAGGAGGTAGAATACACTGGATATTTTTTTGCTAAATGCCCTGGTGGTAGCTGCTGTAACGCCATTCTGAAGTTATAACTCAGAAATATAATGGGTACTTCTAAGTTATTGCATTGATCGTGTAGCAACCTTCACATTTGATAAAGTACTGTTTTAAACAAAAGAAAGGGCTTTTTGGAACAATGAATATTATCTGTTCAGTGCTACTATTATAGCTAGAAGAAATGTGTAAAACAACTTTCCCCAGTAGTGGCTGTTTCACATATAACAGCTACAGTAAAGCTGAAGCAGAGACATTGTATTTTAGAAATCAGATGTTTTTACAGTTTATGGGGCAATAATCTGTAATATTTTTCCAATTTTGGATCTGGTTGACCACATAAAAATATGTTTACTCTAAACACAACAGGGTGTTTTTTTGGGTTTGTTAAAAAAACATGCAGACATTAAATTACTTGATATATTTATTCTTTAGTGCTCTCGTAGAAAATCCTGTCCTAGTCTAGATACTGTAGCTTCCTATAGCACAGGTCTTATACTATACATGGTCTGATTTTGAAATACATATTTCTGCAAAATGCTGCAAAATCTATCATTGCAATAGTGATAAATAATTAAAAAGTGTTTACCAGTGTAGGAGAAGTAATAGAATGTAGTCTGTAATTTGACCCTGAAGGCTGTGAACAATTAAAACCATCATGTAGCTCTATGCATATTGCTTGTATGTTAAGTTATTGGGATTTTTTTGTTGTTGTGGGAAGCTTTTATAATGTAGAGTCTTAACTTAATTTTTTTTGGTGTATCTCTTCTCTGTGGTGTCAAACAGGCTACTTCCAATAGAAGTAAGTCCTTTAGAAAACTAATTCTGGTGAATGTAGCCTTTCCCCCAATTTAATGCACCTTTGAAGGGAGCTGGGCTCTTAGATCAAAACTATACTTCCTGTAACTGAAAATGTCTGGTTTTCTTCTGATGTTTTTTAAGAAAGATATATTAGTTTCTTTACCACAAATTTAGGCTTTCAGCTCTAACAATGAGGGCCCTGGGCTGGTCCAATCTATTGTCATGTATAATTACACAGATGAAATAGGAAATATGTCTAATGTAGGGTTTCAAAATGTATAACATTTTATCACACAATTAATTTTCTAACAAAGACAATTTTAGAATGCATGCACGTAGAACCCTTTGAAATTATAGGGTGAGTGTGCAACCCCCATAGATTTAAGTCTACACATACATGGGATTTTAAAGAACATTGTCGGGGGTGATAAAATAACTGCAATCTCATCAATAATTAAATGATTTCCATTGCATTATAGTGTGGATGGCAGCATGCATTCTTTACAAATATTTTCCATAGTGTATCTGGAAAAAAGTTCATGACATACAGTAGCTACTATACACGTGATATATTATATCATTTAAATATCTAAACCATATTCATAAATGCATTTTGCAGATTTCTGCTGAAATCTTTGCAAGGGACAGGTTGCAAGCTCATCTCTTTTATTACCAAATCATACAATAGAGTTGGGTAGCTTGGTTTATGTAGAGATTTGTGTTAGGTCATTTCATAAACATTTGCCTATTTTGTAGGTTGTACACGGTATGATTCTCTTTATGAAAAATGCATTTAGCATAAATACATTGAAATATACACAGCCCAACATTAGGCTTGTTTTAGGAGTTCCCTCTTTCATTGATCTGTTATTAACAGTTTACAATCTATTTGGTAAAGCTAAAGGTGAGAACTCTGAAATTCTTTAAAGGGGTGGTTCATCTTTAAGGTAACTTATGGTATGTTATAGAATGGCCAATTCTAAGCAACTTTTCAACTGGTTTCCATTATTTATTTTTTATAGTGTTATAGTTATTTGCCTTTTTCTTCAGCTTTCAAATGGGTGTTGCTGCCCCCTTCTGAAAAGCAAATGCTCTGTAAGGCTACAAATGTATTGTTTTTTCTACTTTTTATTAATCTATTAATTTCTATTCAGGCCTCTCTGAAAATGCTCTGCTGAAAATGCTAATTGAAGAGCTGCTGAATTAAAAGCTAAATAACTCAAAAACCATAAATAATAAAAAATGAAAACCAATTGCAAATATCACTCTCGACATCATTCTAAAAGTTATCTCAAAGGTGAACAATCCATTTAAAAAAGCAAAAAGATGTCAGCAGTAAAATGTGCCTTTAAGAAATATATTATTTCTGTCATCATCCTACTTTGTCTGGCAGTAGAAACTAGGAAGCTACCCTAGTAAGCTACTCCATAGTTTAATCCTTGTTAAAAAAACGGCTTCCATAGTTTTGAAAATAAAGCAAATAACAATAACACTAATTATTTTGTGACTTTTCTTTGTAAAATATTTATTTCTTCAGCCGCACTTTGAAACCATAATGCATACAGTTCAAAGGCTGAACTATTACTGTCCCAGTAGTAATGGAAACATTCTTTTAAAATCAGCATTAGATGTAATATTATTAAAGAGTTAACAATAATTTGCAATCATTTGGATGCAGTCTGAATACTAATGCACAGAAAATGAAGTGCTCCTGGAGAATGAAAATACTAAAAGCTAAAGCATTTATTTTACAACAGCAAAAGAATCTGTAAAAGGTCATGTCAAGGTCTTACACATGGGCATTTGTTTCTGAATTTTTCAAACGCATGCTGAGAGTGAAAAAACACATATATTGTATTTTAAACGTGTTTTTCAACGCAACTAAGCACATTTTCCCCATTCCAAATGAAACCCTCTAATCTATAGATAGCTGAACATGTGTCAAGCAACTGCAGCTTACTGTGTCCAAACAAATGCACTGAAAAGAAAATGGGGTTAAAAAGCAAACAGAATGCTCATGAGTACAGCCAGAATTTAATGCAGTCAATTAGCAAATGCATTTATTTGTGCTCAAACTTGCATTTATCACATGTTAAATAGGGATGTAGCGAACGGCGGAAAAAATGTTCGCGAACATATTTGCGAACTTGCGTCAAAAATGCGAACGGTTCGCGAACGTCGCGAACCCCATAGACTTCAATGGGAAGGCGAATTTTAAAAGCTAGAAAAGACATTTCTGGCCAGAAAAATGATTTTAAAGTTGTTTAAAGGGTGCAACGACCTGGACAGTGGCATGCCAGAGGGGGATCAAGGGCAAAAATGTATCTGAAAAATACATTGTTGACACAGCGCTGCGTTTTGTGCTGTAAAGGGCAGAAATCACACTACGTCACTCAGGTGATGTTTCTGGACACGGAATGTGAAAAAGCTCACACAGCTAGGTGGCACTTGGTTAAAGACTGGGCAAACAATGCCTGCAAGGGCAACGTATACAGTAGTGGATACGGAATATATTATTGCTGCTGTAAAAACATCACTCAGGTGATGTTTACGGACACGGAATTATTATTGTTATTTAGACAGAATGTGAAAAAAGCTCACACAGCTAGGTGGCACTTGCATACCTCCCAACTGTCCCTCTTTTGACCACTCAACCCCCTGTCCCTCTTTTGTACTGGAAAGTCCCTCTTTTCTCTGAACTGAACAGCCAGAAAAAAAACAGTTTCTAACTTAATTAGCTTTTGGCAGAGAGCTCAGAACAGCTAACAGGTGCAAATAAGATACTTTGTAACAATTTTGACTCTGGTTGGTGCTGGTAGTGGTGAACTACTAGGAGGAGCAGCACACCAGTCCCTCTTTTCTCTGAACTGAACAGCCAGAAAAAAAACAGTTTCTAACTTAATTAGCTTTTGGCAGAGAGCTCAGAACAGCTAACAGGTGCAAATAAGATACTTTGTAACAATTTTGACTCTGGTTGGTGCTGGTAGTGGTGAACTACTAGGAGGAGCAGCACACCAGTCCCTCTTTTCTCTGAACTGAACAGCCAGAAAAAAAACAGTTTCTAACTTAATTAGCTTTTGGCAGAGAGCTCAGAACAGCTAACAGGTGCAAATAAGATACTTTGTAACAATTTTGACTCTGGTTGGTGCTGGTAGTGGTGAACTACTAGGAGGAGCAGCACACCAGTCCCTCTTTTCTCTGAACTGAACAGCCAGAAAAAAACAGTTTCTAACTTAATTAGCTTTTGGCAGAGAGCTCAGAACAGCTAACAGGTGCAAATAAGATACTTTGTAACAATTTTGACTCTGGTTGGTGCTGGTAGTGGTGAACTACTAGGAGGAGCAGCACACCAGTCCGTCTTTTCTCTGAACTGAACAGCCAGAAAAAAAACAGTTTCTAACTTAATTAGCTTTTGGCAGAGAGCTCAGAACAGCTAACAGGTGCAAATAAGATACTTTGTAACAATTTTGACTCTGGTTGGTGCTGGTAGTGGTGAATTACTAGGAGGAGCAGCACACCAGTCCCACTCCCCAACACAGCTAGACTAATAGCACTGGGCTCTTACAGTAGCAAAGTAAAAAAAAACAAAAAAGAAAATAAAAGCAGTCCTTACAAGGACTATTGGGTTACAGGCAGCAGTCAGCAGATGAGAGATCAGCAGCAGGACAGCTGCCCACAGCAGCTACATACAGAGCACTGCAGTAGAAGGTAGATTACTAGCCAGCAAAGCTACCTAACCTAAAATGTCCATCAAATCCTTGCAGAGTTCTGTAAAGGGCAGAAATCACACTACATTTCTAAACTTGTGTAATAAACTGCTTTAAAACGTCCGGCGTCTACATGCCAATCAAGTCGTGTAAAGGTTACAGCCTGTTCACACGCAAAGACAAAACGCGGCGCTTACTGCAACGCAAAAAAACGCAAAGAGCTTTAATGAATGATACCGTCAAGTGAGCAAATAATAGTTTTTAATTACTAGTTGCTTGTCACCTCCAGGATGTTCGTCCTGTTGGTGGCAATATTTCTGTAGTGGTGTGTTTAGCAGTCACCGTGCTTGTGCGCACGTGCACGGTCAGGCAGAGGTAATTCAATGTACAGTGAAGTGAACCAAAAAACACTGATTCTGCAGTGTGGGCCCAGTTTTGGTCTACTACCTACCACCTACCTGTGACCATAAAAGATGCGATTTTGCCACTGTTGCAGAACCCTGAAAAATTAGGCATGTGTACTTTCCTGAAAAATTATGTTTTTTTTGTCGCAGCCACTGAAGCACAGAGGCCAGAAAAAATATGCCATATAAATGCTGAAAATATAAAAAATTTTTTGTCGCAGCCACTGAAGCACAGAGGCCAGAAAAAATATGCCATATAAATGCTAAAAATATAAAAAAAATTTTGTCGCAGCCACTGAAGCACAGAGGCCAGAAAAAATATGCCATATAAATGCTGAAAATATTAATTTTTTTTTGTCGCAGCCACTGAAGCACAGAGGCCAGAAAAAATATGCCATATAAATGCTAAAAATATAAAAAAAAATTGTCGCAGCCACTGAAGCACAGAGGCCAGAAAAAATATGCCATATAAATGCTGAAAATATTAATTTTTTTTTGTCTCAGCCACTGAAGCACAGAGGCCAGAAAAAATATGCCATATAAATGCTAAAAATATAAAAAAATTTTGTCGCAGCCACTGAAGCACAGAGGCCAGAAAAAATATGCCATATAAATGCTGAAAATATTAATTTTTTTGGTTGCAGCCACTGAAGCACAGAGGCCAGAAAAACTCAGGATTTACCTGTCCAAAAAGTTTTGATTAAAATGAAACCAGTAGGGTTTGCACCCTAGTTTGTAACGGTGGCGGAGGGAGGAGGACGCTAAAGGACAGCTGTGTGTGGAGTCATGCGGCGTGCAGAGAAGGACAGCTGCATGGGGAGTCAGAACAAGTCTTCCGGCGTGCAGTAACCCTCCGAGATCCATGCCTCGTTCATTTTAATAAAGGTCAGGTAATCCACACTTTTGTGACCTAGGCGAGTTCTCTTCTCAGTTACAATCCCTCCTGCTGCACTGAAGGTCCTTTCTGAGAGGACACTTGAGGCGGGGCAAGACAAGAGGTTCATGGCAAATTGTGACAGCTCTGGCCACAGATCAAGCCTGCGCACCCAGTAGTCCAGGGGTTCATCGCTCCTCAGAGTGTCGATATCTGCAGTTAATGCCAGGTAGTCCGCTACCTGCCGGTCGAGGCGTTCTTTGAGGGTGGATCCAGAAGGGTTCTGGCGCTGCCTTGGACTGAAAAACCTTTGCATGTCTGACGTTACAGAGTGGCCAAAGTGCATTGTCCTTGCAGGTGCGCTCGTGGCAGGATTACTGGCACCTCTGCCCCTGGAATGTTGATGAGTTCCTGAAGTGACATCACCCTTAAAAGCATTGTACAACATGTTTTGCAGGCTGGTTTGTAAATGCAGCATCCTTTCGGACTTGTGGTACGTTGGTAACATTTCTGCCACTTTATGCTTGTACCGAGGGTCTAGTAGCGTTGCGACCCAGTACAGGTCCTTCTCCTTAAGCCTCTTGATACGGGGGTCCTTCAACAGGCATGACAGCATGAAAGACCCCATTCTCACAAGGTTGGATGCAGAGGTATCCATCTCCGCTTCCTCGTTATCAAGGACTATATCATCCACGGTCTCCTCCCCCCAGCCACGTACAAGACCAGGGGTCCCCAAAAGGTCACCACAAGCCCCCTGGGAAGCCTGCTCCTGTTGGTCCTCCTCCTCCACAAAGCCACCATCCTTCTCTGACTCCACTTCTGACACCCAGCAGGTGCCTGGGCTCGTTCTGGTGATTCCGACCAGAAATCGTGCGCTTCCTGCTCCTCGTCACGCTGGTCTACAGCCTCATCTGTCACTCGTCGCACGGCACGCTCCAGGAAGAAAGCAAAGGGTATTAGGTCGCTGATGGTGCCTTCGGTGCGACTGACCATGTTTGTAACCTCTTCAAAAGGGCGCATGAGCCTGCAGGCATCGCGCATAAGCACCCAGTAACGGGGGAAAAAAATCCCCAGCTCTGCAGATCCAGTCCTACCACCCAGTTCAAACAGGTATTCATTGACGGCTCTTTGTTGTTGCAGCAGACGTTCAAACATGAGGAGCGTTGAATTCCAGCGAGTCTGGCTGTCGCAAATTAAACGCCTGACTGGCATGTTGTACCGCTGCTGAATGTCAGCAAGGCGTGCCATGGCTGTGTAGGAACGTCTGAAATGGGCCGACACCTTCCTGGACTGCCTGAGAATGTCCTGGAATCCTGGGTACTTTGAGACAAAACGTTGGACTATTAAATTCAGAACATGTGCCATGCAGGGCACATGTGTTAAATTGCCCAGTCTCAGTGCTGCCAACAGATTGCTTCCGTTGTCACACCGGAGTCAGCCACCGATCGGCCTGTGACTGCAGAGATCACAGGAGTACAGATCCGGTATGGTTTCTGCTTTCCAGGCACGTCATCCCCAAGACAGCATGACAACGGCGTACCTGGCACGTCGAATAGCCTAGGGGGAGCTGGGGGTGCACAGGTGTGGAGGAGGAGGACCCAGCAGCAGAGGAGGAGGAAGCAGAGGAAGAAGACGAGGTAGAGAGCGAAGGAGGAGTAGAGGTGGTGGCAGAACCGCGTGCAATCCGTGGCGGTGACACCAACTCCACTGTTGTTGTTGAGCCACGCATTCCCTGCTTCCCAGCCATAAGCAAGTTCACCCAGTGGGCAGTGTAGGTGACATACCTGCCCTGACCATGCTTGGAGGACCATGCGTCAGTAGTCATATGGACCTTTGCCCCAACACTAAGTGACAGAGATGCGGTGACTTGGCTCTGCACATGGTGGTACAGGTGTGGTATTCCCTTCTTGGAAAAAAAATTGCGGCTGGGTACCTTCCACTGCGGTGTCCCAATTGCTACAAATTTGCGGAAGGCCTCAGAGTCCACCAGCTGGTATGGTAAAAGCTGGCGGGCTAAGAGTGCAGACAAGCCAGCTGTCAGACGCCGGGCAAGGGGGTGACTCGCAGACATTAGCTTCTTACGCTCAAACATGGCCCTCACAGAAACTTGGCTGGGGGCAGATGACTGGGAACTGGTGGTCAAGGTGGAAGGCGGAGTGGAGGGTGGTTCAGACGGGTCAAGGACAGCAGAGGTAGAGCAGTAAGATGCTGGACCAGAAGGAGGGTGGCTTTTAGTTTGTCTGCTGCCTTTGAGGTGTTGCTCCCATAGTGCTTTGTGCTTGCCGTTCATGTGCCTTCGCATAGAAGTTGTACCTATGTGGGTGTTGGGCTTCCCAAGACTCAGTTTCTGACTGCACTCATTGCAAATTACAACGCTTTTGTCAGAGGCACACACATTAAACAAATCCCACACTGCTGAGCTTTTTGAAGCTGGCAATCTGGCGGTAACAGTAGAAGTTGGAGGCAATGGCGGGTGCGTTGGCCGGCTGACCACAGGTGCCGATACATGTTGTTGCCCTACTGTTCCCTGCGAGCTGTCCTCCCTGCTTCTTCTAAGTCTTATTCTCCTCCTGCCTCTCTGACTCTCCGTCTCTCCATCTGAACTATCCTCCTCTTGCTCTCTTCTACTGGGCACCCACAAAACATCAATCTCCTCATCATCATTCTCCTCAGATGCATCAATTTCTTCTAACAGCTCACAGAAGGAAGCAGCAGTGGGGACCTCCTCATCACTCATTATGTCCATCTCTGTTGTGTTGTCTGCCAGAATTATATCTGGTGTAACGTCCTCATCTCCTTCATCTTCTTCTGCCAATAATGGTTGCGCATCACTCAGTTCAAGAAACTCATGTGTAAATAACTCCTCTGACTCCAGTGAAGAAGGGGCGCCGATGGTGGAGGAAGTGTTACGTGGGGTGCCCATAGCAGAGGAGGATGAGGATGTTGTGGCAAAGTTAGAAACGGTAGAGGATGGGGTGTGCTGTGTAAGCCAGTCAACTACCTCTTCAGCATTTTGGGAGTTCAGGGTAATTGCCTTTGTAAAACTGGGCAATTTCCTAGGGCCACAGGATAGCATAGCAGCACGGCCCCTAGTGCCTCTGCGTGGCGGCCTGCCTTTGCCTGGCATTTTTTTTAAAACAACAACAACAACTCAGGTGATGTTTCTGGAGACGGTATTATTATTGATATTTAGACAGAATGTGAAAAAGCTCACACAGCTAGGTGGCAGTTGTTTGAAGAACACACTGGGCAAACAATGCCTGCAAGGTCAACGTATACACTACAGCAATGGATACGGAATATATTATTGCTGCTTGGAAAACGTCACTCAGGTGGTGTTTCTGGAGACGGTATTATTATTGATATTTAGACAGAATGTGAAAAAGCTCACACAGCTAGGCGGCAGTTGTTTGAAGAACACACTGGGCAAACAATGCCTGCAAGGTCAACGTATACACTACAGCAGTGGATACGGAATATATTATTGCTGCTTGGAAAACGTCACTCAGGTGGTGTTTCTGGAGATGGTATTATTATTGATATTTAGACAGAATGTGAAAAAGCTCACACAGCTAGGCGGCAGTTGTTTGAAGAACACACTGGGCAAACAATGCCTGCAAGGTCAACGTATACACTACAGCAGTGGATACGGAATATATTATTGCTGCTTGGAAAACGTCACTCAGGTGGTGTTTCTGGAGACGGTATTATTATTGATATTTAGACAGAATGTGAAAAAGCTCACACAGCTAGGTGGCAGTTGTTTGAAGAACACACTGGGCAAACAATGCTTGCAAGGTCAACGTATACACTACAGCAGTGGATACGGAATATATTATTGCTGCTTGGAAAACGTCACTCAGGTGGTGTTTCTGGAGACGGTATTATTATTGATATTTAGACAGAATGTGAAAAAGCTCACACAGCTAGGTGGCAGTTGTTTGAAGAACACACTGGGCAAACAATGCCTGCAAGGTCAACGTATACACTACAGCAGTGGATACGGAATATAATATTGCTGCTTGGAAAACGTCACTCAGGTGGTGTTTCTGGAGACGGTATTATTATTGATATTTAGACAGAATGTGAACAAGCTCACACAGCTAGGTGGCAGTTGTTTGAAGAACACACTGGGCAAACAATGCCTGCAAGTGCACTACTATTGGTGCACTACTATGAAGAACAGCAAACAGCACTGGACACGTTAAAGAACAGTAAGATAAGTAAAATAAAAAAATATATATATGTATATTAAAAAAAAAAATTACTCTGGTTGGTGCTGAACTACTAGGAGCAGCACACCAGTCCCACTCCCCAACACAGCTAGACTAATAGCACTGGGCTCTTATAGTAGCAAAGTAAAAAAACAAAAAAGAAAATAAAAGCAGTCCTTACAAGGACTATTGGGTTACAGGCAGCAGTCAGCAGATGAGAGATCAGCAGCAGGACAGCTGCCCACAGCAGCTACATACAGAGCACTGCAGTAGAAGGTAGATTACTAGCCAGCAAAGCTACCTAACCTAAAATGTCCCTCAAATCCCTGCAGAGTTCTGTCCCTACAATACAGAGCAGTATCAAGTAGATTACTAGCCAGCAAAGTTACTATCAACTGTCCCTCAAATCACTAAACAGCTCTCTCCCTACACTAGCTCTTCCAAGCACACACAGGCAGAATGAAAAAACGCTGCAGGGCTTCAGTTTATATATGGAAGGGGAGTGGTCCAGGGGGTGTGGGGGTGGTCCAGGAGGGAGAGCTTCCTGATTGGCTGCCATGTATCTGCTGGTCTGGGGTGAGAGGTCAAAAATAAGCGCCAGCTAAGGCGAACCCAAATTGGCGAACGCGCGACGTTCGCGAACATTCGGCGGACGCGAACAGTCGATGTTCGCGCGAATTAGTTCGCGGGCGAACAGTCCGCGACATCCCTAATGTTAAATGCCTAAAAAATGCAGGAAAAAACACCAATGTGTAAAAGCCCTAATCCTGAAAAAGTTGCTTATACTGATAATCCCTTGGTTTGAATTCAACTGAGAATCCCTTGGTTTGAATTCATTTTTATTTCTCTTGTGCACATTTTTAGTTGTACAGTCTTTTTTTAAAAAAAAATTGTGATAGATTTAAAACAGATGGAAATTTAATGTGGCTGGTGTTTTATGGAGTAATGTATTGTGTGCTCAGCAGATTTACATTATACTGCAGTGCAAGAAGAGCAAGAAGCCACAATTCATATTCACAGATGTAGATGTAGTTGATATGGACAAGGGTACTTCATATTCTGATTTGCACTGAATCAGAATAGGGTTACAATTAGAATGCGGCGGATGGGTAATTCACAGTTTACTGGTGGTCTGCAAGTAAAAGTTTAAGAATATGTAACAGGATGACAGTGGATGAGCTTCCAATTCAATGCGTCTTAAACTGGGACAAAGAACTTCTGTATGAACAGTATCACAATAAATCACTGGATAACTATGTGAAGAATAATTATGGTGCAGGATACAGATATGATGCAAAGCATGGGGCAATATATACACTTTGTAACATAAGCACAGTGAATAATAATGATGATGATCATCATACTTCTTGACTATTTTTAATCACAAAAAAATGTTTTGTTAGTCAAAAGTATGTTCAGCTCATTTCCTTAAAAAGGGAGTATACCACCCCTTAAATAAGCATTCTCTTATTCTCTAATTAAAATTGCAAGTCTATAAATAAGACTTACAAAAAATTTATGAATTTTTCCTTTGCGCAATCTTAATATAACTTGCAAACCCGGATAAAACGGCAAATTTTATAATTTGTGCCAGTACGCAGTGTATGTAATAAAGCTTCTTACTGAAAAAGTTGCTTGCCTTATGAAAAATATTACATTCTGAAATGCAAGTTTTTATTCTTTGTTTAATTATTTTTTTACCTGTTCATGACTTTTATTACATTCCCCTCCTTGGCCTTCTCCTTAGTCAAATGGACAACTCCTAAATGCTATTGGAGGAATGTAATATGTTTTGTTAGCACACAAAAACATTGCAAACACCTTTGCAAATGCTAGCCACCATGTTTACACCATTTATGACTGACTAAAGACCTCAACAACTTCCTCGCAAAGTTTGCGACCAAAATGCCTTTGAGAATATTGGTAGTGTATGTAAAAGTATGTATGTCTCGCGCACCTCTGCGAGATTTGTAGGCGCTGGTGGGCTGGCGTGATGACTCCAGCGCGCAATGGCGTTAAATCTGAAAGTATAAATAGCTTATTAAAGCTACAGGACTTTGCCCGTGATAGGTTTATACCTGGTGCTTCTGAGCTTTTTGCTGAAATCTGTATTCTGTTCCTGTTATCTGTATTTGACCTCTGCCTGGCTTTTGACGATTCTCTAGTATACTGACCCCTGCGTGATTATCGATTACCTCTTCTGCCTAATCCTTCTGATTGACTTCCTGGTTTGACCCTTGCCTGCCTGACTTTGTTTGTACTCTGCTTACCCCGACCCGGCCTGATCTGACTACGATTCTGTCGTATTCCTTGTACCGCGACCTTCTGCCCAATGACTTTGCATACCGTTGTGCCCCTTTGCCTGTTCCGAACCCCTCGCCTTGCACCTCTCGTTATAAGACCTGGCGGCATCTGAGTTGCTGAGGGCTTCTCCCGAGGCCAAAGGCGCTGCTACAGGCAGAAGCACGAGCCGAGAACAGGGTGCTTGGCATCGGTTCTGAATTTAGGGTGCCAACCGTAACATTATCACGGGCCATGGATGAAGAAGGTCACGCCGCTGCTGCCGCTGCTCCTTCCACCACTGAAGCGCTCCTCACAACTCTGCTACAGCGCTTGGTATGATCATGAACGGAAGCAGGAATAACTAATGCAAGGTTTCCATAATCTGACCCGTCGACTGGATACTTCCTTATAGTCTCCAAGTCCAGTAGTCATCCCTCCTGTGGCCGTTCCTGTGGGTTCTTCTGTCATGATGGGTAACGTCCCTAAAACCCATGAGCCCAAAATTGTGTTCCCCGAGAAATTTAATGGGGATAGATCTTAATTCTTTGTCTTCCAGGAGGCATGTAAATTGTATCTTATCTTTTTCCTGCAATACTTTGTCACTGGTGAGGAAAAAGTAAGATTTGTAATGACCCTGTTACAGGGCGATCCCCAAATTTGGGCCCTAAGATTACCCTTCTCTGATCCTGCCCATTCTTCCCTTGAAACCTTCTTTAACAACATGGCGATACTCTACGATGACCCGGATCGTGCATCATCTGCCGATTCCGCGATTCATAAATTAGAAACTGGTTGGAACGACACGGTTCTTCGTAGCCAGTTCCGGATAGGGCTTTCTGATTCTGTTAAAGACAGCTTGGTGAATTACCCTCTATCTACCAATTTGGATGATCTCGTGTCTCTTGCCATCCAGGTAGATAGAAGACAGAGGGAAAGAAGGGGTGAGAGGGGTACTTCCTATCTTAATGGTCTTACCAATGTTAAATTTTCTTTTTCTAATGTGGTTACCAGTGTCAAACCTCCTAATCCCTCTGTGCCTCTACCTCAGGAGGAACCCATGCAATTGGGCATATCCCATCTAACTCCTGAGGAAAGGGTTCGCAGGTGGTCTCAAGTGTTATGCATTTACTGTGGGGAAAAGGGTCATTTTCTAAATCAATGTCCTAAGAGGCTGGGAAACTTCCAAGGCCAAATGGAGAAGGGGAGCTCCATTTGGGTCAATAAATTTCCTCTCCCCATTCTTCCTCTAGGATTATGATACCATTATGTCAAGTTTTCTGCTTTTGTGGATTCTGGGACGGAAGGGAATTTTTTGGATGCTGCATTCGCAGTAAGGTTAAATATTCCTTTAACCTCTTTAAATCCTCCTATGAGGATATTAGCTGTTGACAAAAACCCTGGGGTTATTCGTAGTGGTCTATCTTGACGCTATTCTAATTTTCTCCTCTAACCTTTATGACCATCAAAAACATGCTCGGGAAGTATTTAGGTTTAAGAGAGAATAACCTCTTTGGTAAACTTGAGAAGTGCACCTTTGAAGTTTCTTCTGTTCAATTTTTGGGGTTCAATATCTCCAGTAAGGGTCTGGAAATGGATCCTGGGAAAGTTAAAGCTGTACTTGACTGGGCCCAACCTCTTTCTTTTTGTGCAACCCAAAAATTTTTAGGTTTTGCCAACTATTATCGTCAGTTTATTAAAAACTTTTCCCTGATAGTGGCTCCTATCTCTGATCTAACAAAAAAGGGTGCAGATCCGAGCATGTGGCCCCCCGAGGCTATTCAAGCCTTTGAATTCCTCAAAAAAGAGTTTGTGTCTGCCCCCATTCTTCGTTACCCCGACACCATTCTTCCTTTCATTGTCGAAGTAGATGCCTCAGAGGTTGGGGCAGGGGCAGTCCTTTCCCAAAGGCATCCAATAACCAACAAGGTGCACCCTTGTGCATCAAGTAGGCCTTTGAGGAATGGCGACACCTGTTGGAGGGGGCTAAGCATATGATAACGGTCTTTACTGACAATAAAAACCTACTGTATATTGAGTCTGCTAGACGGTTGAATCCTAGGCAGGCCAGATGGGCTTTGTTTTTTACCTGGTTTAATTTTTCTCTTACATTTAGGCCAGGTTCCAAAAACACTAAGGCGGATGCACTCTCTAGAAGTTTTGAATCCATCTCATCTAATTCTAGTGAGTGCATTCCCATCATTCCAAGTGAATTAATTGTGGCAGCTCTGGGATCAGACCTTGCCACACTATTATCCTCAGTTCAATCTTCTGCCCCTGTAGAAACTGCCCCCGGGAGGTTATTTGTACCTGAGGATTTTGGGGAACAGGTTTTAGGTGAAGCCCACGATTCTAAAATGGTGGGACATCCTGGCATCACTAAGACACTGTCCCTTTTGTCTCGCAACGTATGGTGGGCTCTTAGTTACCAGGAGCGCATTTTTGCCACCCCTGGTAACCAGGGGGGCGCTGCCGCCTGAGGCGAGTGTCTCAACTCGCCTCATTGGTGGAGCGCCCCTGATCTTCCCCCTTCTCAGGGGAAAACTGTGATTTGGGTGATGGTGGATAGGTTCAGCAAAATGAGCCACTTCATTTACCTCCCACACCTCCCTTCTGCCAAAACCTTGGCTGAGCTATTCATTTCTAATATTTTTAAGTTACATGGTTTTCCATTTAATATTATTTCTGATAGAGGGTACAGTTTGTTTCAAAATTTTGGCAAACATTCTGCTCTTTGGTTGTAATTGAATTGTCATTTTCGCATTGTCGCATATCATCCTCAAACCAATGGTCAAACTGAAAGGGTTAATCAGTCCCTTGAACAATTTCTAAGGTGTTATGTGTCTTATAGCCAGTCCTCATGGGCTGAACTATTACCCTGGGCAGAATTTGCTTACAACAATGCAACTCATTTTTCCACTGGTGAATCTCCATTCTTTATTGTTAATGGTTTACATCCCAAAGCATTTTCTTTTTCTGGTTAATTGTCCTCTGTACCCTCTGTCAATTCTTCTGTCAAACAGTTTGCCAAAATTTGGTCTGGGCTGCACTACTCTTTCTGCAGCTACGGCTGCTCAGAAGAATGCAGCCAATAGGTCGCGTAGAGAGACACCCAAATAGCAGGTAGGAGACTCTGTTTGGTTATCTACAAAAAACATCATACTTAAAGGGATACTGTCATGGGGAAAAAAAATTTTTCAAAATGAATCAGTTAATAGTGCTGCTCCAGCAGAATTCTGCACTGAAATCCATTTCTCAAAAGAGCAAACAGATTTTTTTATATTCAATTTTAAAATCTGACATGGGGCTAGACATATTGTCAATTTCCCAGCTGCCCCAAGTCATGTGACTTGTGCTCTGATAAACTTCAATCACTCTTTACTGCTGTACTGCAAGTTAGAGTGATATCACCCCCTCCCTTTTCCCCCCAGCAGCCAAACAAAAGAACAATGGGAAGGTAACCAGATAGCAGCTCCATAACACAAGATAACAGCTGCCTGGTAGATCTAAGAACAGCACTCAATAGTAAAAACCCATGTCCCACTGAGACACATTCAGTTACATTGAGAAGGAAAAACAGCAGCCTGCCAGAAAGCATTTCTCTCCTAAAGTGCAGGCACAATTCACATGACTGGGGGCAGCTGGGAAATTGACAAAATGTCTAGCCCCATGTCAGATTTCAAAATTGAATATGAAAAAATCTGTTTTCTCTTTTGAGAAATGGATTTCAGTGCAGAATTCTGCTGGAGCAGCACTATTAATTGAAGCGTTTTGAAAAAAACATGTTTTCCGATGACAGGATCCCTTTAAGGTCCCCTCTCTCAAGTTGGTGCCCAGGTTTATTGGTCCATATCCCATCATTGAAATAATTAACCCTTCTTCTGTTCGCCATAACTCCCTGATAATTTAAAAATTTCTAATTAATTTCATGTTTCTATCCTAAAACCTGCCACACAGGTTTGCCAGCAGTCTTTTCCTCCCCCAATGTTAGTAGAGGGTCAGCCTGAATTTATTGTCCAAGAGTTCCTTGATTCTCGCCTAGTGCGGGGTAAGTTACAATATCTAGTTAAATGGAAGGGCTATGGTCCTGAGAAGAATTATTGGGTTCCAGTTGGTGACATTAGGGCTGATCGTCTCAGGAAACAGTTCCACCTAAAGTTTCATGAGAAACCTGGGGTCCAGTGGCCCCCCCTAGAGGGGGGGTAATGTAACAATCATACCTGGTGGTCTAGTGGGGGGACGGCACGGATGCCTGCTCTTTAGGGTGCGCGTGGCCGCCTCTGCAAGATTTGTATGACACCAGCGCGAAATTTGAAAGTATAAATAGCTTATTAAAGCTACATGTCTTTGCCCGTGATAGGTTTATACCTGTGCTTCTGAGCTATTTGCTGAAATCTGTATTCTGTTCCTGTTATCTGTTTTTGACCTCTGCCTGGCTTTTGACGATTCTAAACTCTAGTATCCTGCCCCCCTGCCTGATTACCGACTACCTCTTCTGCCTAATCCTTCTGATTGACTTCCTGGTTTTGACCCTTGCCTGCCTGACTTTGTTTGTACTCTGCCTGCCCCGACCTAAATCTCACTACGATTCTGTCTTACTCCTTGTCCCGCGACCTTCTGTCCAAAGACTTTGCATACCGTTGTGCCCCTTTGCCTGTTCAGAACCCCTCGCCTTGCACCTCTTGTTATAAGACCTGGCAGCATCTGAGTAGCTGAGGGCTCCTCCCAAGGCCAAAGGCAGCTGCTACGGGCAGAAGCACGAGCCGAGACCAGGGTGCTTGGCACCGGTTTTGAATTTAGGGTGCCAACCGTGACAATATGCAATTTGTACAATACCAACAAATTTGGATTTTAATGGCTACTGCATTTTTAGTAGTAAAATCCAGCTGGTATAAAAATGAGTTTTCCTGCAATAAACGTAGCGCTGTTACAATTTTTTTTAAAACAACATGTTAAAAATGCACTCAACAAAGGAAAATTCCCTGTGGTTATAACATAAATCACAACATAGCAATCAACAGCAGGCTCTGGCAGGGCAATCTAAATAATCTATATTTCACAAACCACGCTGGCCTCTCAAGGGCAGCACACAGGACACATGATTTTTTACAATATTCAAAAGTATAAGAGAATATACTGCATACATAGTCAGTTAAATTATTGTGTGGTTATTGGTGGATAATACTGTATATACTTATTCAGTGCTGCCAAAAATACACATTTCCAATGAGGGTTTACAAAGCTGCAAATGTTTTCAAATTGGTAAAACCTGTTACCACCTTAATACAATAACACATTTAAATTGGACATCAATAATAATATTATTGTAAGCCTATTCATTGGAGGAGGGAATCGAAGGAAACATAAAACATTTTGTGAGTGTTACAGACCCCAGAACCCACCTCCCCAATAACCTAGACAATATAGAAAAAAACTAAGTCAAATGTTTTTTCCCCCTGAAGCTAGGTCCCTTCCCAGGCATACAGTAGCTCCATAGCTTTTGCTTTGGTCCATCCAAAAATGGTTGGAAATGCCATTTGAGGACTTTTTTTTATTTCTTAGTCTATTTTCCTTTTTGTTAGAAATAAGAACTTAATTTCAAGTCTCCCTTTACTTTTCAGTTCCCTGACCCAGTTTAAATCTTTGGGCTTTAATTTAGTATATGTGTGTCATTGCAAGGGATATGTTAAAGTACAACATGTCTAGTAAGAATACAAAAGTGAATCTGTGATAGAGATGGTAATTGCTGTTTTTACATGTATGGATCTTAGAATATGGACTACATTTATTAAGTTCTAGTAAAGGAGTATTGACAATCTACACAGCACAAACTTTTCATTATTATAAAAGTCAGGTGCTCCAGTGAAGGTTTTTTATGCTGTCTGAATTTTAATCAAATACTTAAAATAGTCCCTCTGTAGTAGTATGACAAGAATTACAACAAAGCGAAAAAGGTAAAAGCATAAAAACATAACCCATGGCCTATTATTTAATTTGATAACTTAGACCAGTTATTCTTTTGGGGGTCTGGGATACAGAATTCTGGAGACTGTGAAAAATTACATATAAGAAACTGACTATAATCGATTAAACTAGACAATTCAAGAAAGAAAGGTCACTCAATAATCTTTTTCGATAACTCGGACTAAAACAATTATTTTCCCTCTTTGTATTTGATCAATATTAGTTGTTATTGATCAGATTGCACCATGGCTATACCTTTGGAGGGGATTACCTGATTTTATGATTAAGAATGATTATCAATAAATCCAAGAATCATTATTGAAGGATTGGAATTCATGAATCCATAGCAAAGTCTACTATATCTGGCTTGATCAGTTGCAACTTGCTATTGAGATAAACCCTTTAAGTGCTGCCAGAATTTCGCATTTCATTTGCACTCAGTGCCAGACATTTTTGGAACATTCGGTGTTCACTCAATTTAGGGGCATTTTCTGAGGGGAAACCTTTAGTTTTCCCTCAGAAACCCTTGTAGGAGCAACAAGGAGATCCTTGTAGGATCTTGCAATAAACCTGTTTTATTTTACACACAAAAATTCAACTGATTTGGAAAGCCAATACCAGATATGTATAGTTTTAGGTAGATTTATGACTTCTGTACAGCCATAAACTCCCAGCAGTAAAATACCAAATTTTGAAAGCACAAACACAGAAATCGCCATACTTAGATTCCAAAGCCAGAAAATTCTGTAGTAAAACAGTAGGTTTACCCCAGAAAATCATGTACTTTTGAAAAATACACATTCTGCCAATTCCAGAGTGGGTAGCTACTGTATGTCTCTCTACTCCTCACTACCACTCATCAAAGCTTGTCTGAACTTGTCTGAACTTAGCGGATTTTATAGAAATGTACCAAAATTCTGAAAAATCACTTCAAAGGTTTTACTTTGCTGATACGCCTCTCCCACACAGTATTAAGTACCTAGAAAAAACATCTTAAATATGATTGCCATGTGTACACAGTTTTATGCCTATTGTGCATAGGATTATCAAAGTGTATGGCATTTAGAGGCCCCAAAATTAAGTTAGCGTATACAAATAGTCCGTAGGCCACTTCAGCTAAAAAAAAATCAACACATTTACTTCATTTTTTGTGGGGTAAAAACACAGAAAAACATGTTTACCCCCCATAAACATTTATATTTTTGGAAAGTATACATCGTGCCAAATTTAATATGGGTACCCATGCAAATTACTGAGCCCCAAGGCTTTCTGAAAATTTGTAGTTTTGGTGAAATACCTGAAATTGACTTAAAGCTTCAACTTCCCACCATCATATTGCCCACGCATCATTATGTGCCAAGAAAAACCATCATGAATATAATTGCCAGGGGTCTTCCAAACAGTTTGATGCCCATTGTGCATAGGTTTACCAAAGTATCTGGCATTTATGGGTCCCAAAATGAAGTTAGCGCATACAAATAGTCCTGTTGGTCACTTCAGCTAGTGAAAAATCAACACATTTACTTCATTTTTTTGTGGGGTAAAAACACAAAAAATGTTTTACCTCCCAAAACCATAGATTTTTGGAAAGCACCCATCTAAAATGGGCCCCCATGCCTTTGTGCTCCAAACTACTTTCCCAAAATTAGCAGTTTTGGTGAAATGCCTGAAAATTGACCCAATGCTTCAATTCCCCAGCATCATATTACCCACGTATCATTACTTACCAAGAAAAAACATCCTAAATATGATTGCCAGGGGTTGCTACAATATAAGCATCTGGTATGTGTATTATGTGCCATAAGACCCCCTTACAGTATGAAGACCCTAGAAAATTATATATTTTCCGAAAGTACATATTCAGCCGAATCTAAAACAGGTAAATACGTCTTTCTACTGCAAATTACCAAACTGCAAAGCTATGCTAAACATAATGCTTTTTATGTAATTTCTGAAAATTACATAATTTTTGCATAAAGTTTGCATTTTACCCAGATTTCATAACGTGCCGGCATAAAGCACCCTAATTATGAATGCCAGGGGTCTACTGAACTATGAACTATTCATACATTTACCAAACTATGCAACATACAGAGAGGCCCAAATGGATTTACAGTAGATAAACTTTCCATGAACAAAACCAAGTAACCAACAAAAATGCGGAATACAATAAAATCACCAAAATTCAATAAAAAAACACTAAAATCAATGTTTTTTTTTTTATTTATGTAGTCAACAGTCAGAAACAAAGTTTGAATATTTTGGCTTGGACAAATACGTTTTACGGACAGAAACAAGTGAGCAAAACTAATGCAGCACTGAAAATACAATAATACACTATTTGCAATGGCAATTATAAAAAATTTTTTCAGGCAAAACAACACATGATGCAGTAATAAAAATAAAAAAGCTATAAAATTGTGTAAGTGGGTATATGTGTGTGGACACTAGGCAAATTGTGTGTTGTATGCCTGTGTGTGTGTGCAAGTATGTGTGAGTGTTGTGAATGTGTGAAACACCCCTTAACCTCCAAAATGTATGTGGGAGTGTGTAAGTGTAAATGTAAGTGTGTAAAATGTGTGGGTTAGCCTGGCTGAAGTCAGCTGAAGAAGAGGCAGGAGGGTCCCACGACGATCAGGAGTCGATCATGTTGCAGGATCTGGTAAGTAGGGTTGTGAGAGTGTCCAGGAAGTAGATGCAGCAGCAGGCAGGTGGTCCACATGCGCCTGTTGCTGCCTATGGGGCCCCTGGGCGATCACGCCCAAGGGCCCGCAAGTTGCCTAGGGGTGGGGGATTGAGGCAATGTGAAATGCTGCAGAACATAGAATCTACATTCTGTGACATTTCAGCACCTTCAGCCACAGAACGTAGATTCTATGTTCTGTGGCATTTAAAGGTTTAATGTTATAATTCACATTGTTGTTAAAACTATTTGTATACTTAGGAGTAGGTAAACAACATGTATTCAAGAACCTCTTGTGACAAGTGTTGGCTTTCGGGATAACCAAATTATTAGTCGCAAGTTTGACACTCTCTACAAACTGTGTATGGAACAATTATCAAAGCATGTAAGAACAATTCTCACTTCCTTTAACATTTCAAAAATATGCATGCTGGGGGAAGTGCCAGGGCCTCCCAGAAATTAAATTAGGTATCCGTTGCACCATGGCAATTGGTAAATAGGGATCTACCTGTCTCACACAAGCAAGCCTAACTGTATGCTTTCAAGCCAATCAATTACATATAATTTTGCAGCAATATACAGTGGAAAATTGCATATGTGAGTTCAATATGCAAACAGCCCAGTCCTTAATGCAGCAGCTATAGTACAGTGTTCAATCTGCGCTCTGAATCTGAAACGTAATACTAATTAGGAGGTGCAATTGTACCACATGCAATCACTTGAATTATAGCATTTTAATGAGAAAAATCACAATCACATAAAAAAGCAAAAACACAAGAAAAAGCAAAACGTCATCTCATAAATCAGTCCCCTAGTATTTTGTCATGTTCTGATACAGAACCACAATTTATTCCTCACACTTGTAATTTGCTAGTAGATTCCTATTATTAATATATACTTTATCTTTGCACATTGCTGTAACAAGCATAAACCTAAATGAGTGCAAAATGTTTTTTTTGTGTTATCACAAGATAACAATGATTATGGTTGCCACCACGCCCCTTTAAAACCAAACACATGTTATACATGGCCTGCAGGGCTAATTAGCAATTCATTTAGATGCATGATGCAGACTGAACAGATTTATGTACAGCCATGCATTTAAATGAATTGCTAATTAGCTATGCAAGCTGTGTATTCCATATGTGTTCGGGTTTAAAGGGGTGAGGTGGCAACCCTAACAATGATATATATGATGAGGTTTGCAAAGCATATTCACATTATAAGTTACAAAAATTTTGGGAAGTTTGCAAGAGTCTCAGTAGATTACTGTTCATCTACCATTACTTACTTGTAGGTTAACTATGACTTTGTGAACAAATAAGAGCTTAGAGGAGCGACCCTTATAAAACCGCACCAACCCACCTATTAGGCCATTAGATTTTAGTGAAATGATAAAGTTAAAATGTAACTTTTATTATGAACTTAAAATACCCATAGTCTATTATGTAAATTAAAAAATTAATAGTCAGTGGCATTTTAAAGAACCATAAATATGGGAACCTTAATACACAGCACCCGGGTCTGTTGTGTACTGTATTGTTGTAATGCCTTGACGGCTTATACAACCATGTAGATACAATGGGCAACATATGGGTTAAGACAGAGGTAAATAGCCATATTGACCCCTGTAAATTATAGTGCCGCAATTCAATACCACCGGGAGCCCGCCCTTCCACAGGTCCAGAACACAACTCTGAATATGGGTTATGGTCCGTTACGTAGTAGGCTTAATTAGCCCTTGTAGTAACAAGTCTATTAGGTCAGCGGTCGCTAAAGGTAATCATGCTAGGTGATCGTTGGTCTGGATATAAGATGAGTTTGTCCCAACCAGAAACCACCCTTCCACCAGTACCCAAGCTACCCTCCACCTGGAGCCCGCCCTTCCATTTGTCCATTCCCTCTTGTGCAGGAAAAGTTCCAATGCCCTGCCTTTTGTAATTAAAAAAAGAGTCAATAGTGCCTGACGTGCTTTCGCCCAGCAATCCCAGGCTTTATCAAAGGCAGCGATCACGGAAACGGATATGGATTATTATAGCCGCTCATCTAATGACGTAATATATGTCTGCCTAGTGTTTACCAATTGCAGATAAAGACGTTGTGTTAAAAGGAGGTGGTGATTTTAAAAGTCTCATCTCTGTAATAGAAAAAGTTTGTTGATATACCGAAAAAATGACGTGTCAAATTATGCATAATCCCTCTCCCTAGGAAATGATCAGTTAAGTGGTGTTAAAATAATCTATAATACTCTATAAATTGTAATAACAATGAGAAACGAATAGGAACTATTGATACTACTTATCTTCAGATCGGATACTGTTACAATAAGTAATATAGATATGTTTAACAGAAGAGCTGAATACAAACTGACATTCACCTGTCATTATATCCTCCAATTGATACCCAGATAATGCTTGTGAATGCAGCCAATAAAAAATATATATGTATGTTGATCCAAAAGGCGTATATCTTGTGAAGAAACGCAGGGCTTAGTGTAGGTTTCATTATATGAACATATTCATAACAATACTTTCATTTAATCCGTCATGGCTGAGAGTGTTCATCAGAAAGATCCATTCACTCTCTTTAGTTAATAATGCTTTCTCCAATGACTAATGATATCTTGGAGAGACCCATAGCTTTCAGTCCTCTGCTGGATTGATTTATGGCACTCAGAGAAATGTCAGCTGACAGGTGGCAACTTTCTATTTGCATTAATCCACTCTGAGGCATTCTCAATACTGGAAACCTGCGCATATCAGCCACGAAATCCCCGGCTCTGTTTACCGGGTGGCACCACTTCAGCCGATTCATCTAGGCAGGAGCCACACAGGCTAATTCCAGTGGTGCCGTATTTAACTGGTGGAAGGTCGGTTTCTGGTTCTGGCTCATCTTAGATCCAGACAAACGATCACTGCGCACGATTACCTTTAGTGACTGCTGATCTAATAGACTTGTTACTACAAGGGCTAATTAAGCCTACTACCTAACGGACCGTAACCCATATTCAAAGTTGTGTTCTGGAGGAGTGGAGTGTGTTCTGGCTCCAGGTGGTATTGAATTGCGGCGCTATAATTTACCGGGGTCAATATGGCCATTTACCTCTGTCTAAACTCGTATGCCTCCCATTGTATCTACATGGTTGTTTAAGCCGTCAAGGCATTACAACAATACAGTACACAACAGTCCTGAGTGCTGTGTACTAAGGTTCCCATATTTTTGGTTCCTTAAGATGCCACTGCCTATTAATTTTTTAATTTACATAATAGACTATGGGTATTTCAAGTTCATAATAAAAGTTACGTCTTAACTTTCTCATTTCACTAGAATCTAACAACCTAATAGGTGGGTTGGTGACTTTGGCTTCAGGAATATTATATCAATATTATAGGAATATTATAGGAATATTATATCAGAACTCTTGGGGCTGTAAAACGATTAAATCCCAATGAACCTGAGAAAACAGTCATGATGGGAGTTCTCCGTGACATGAAACTTTCAAGTTAGTATTTTACTGACATCTTATTTTAAAACTTAGTTATACAGTACAAGTACAAGTGTGTATTTTTTGTATGTCTCTTTATTATATTTAATCTTCCCTATTGACTTGGCTCTAGTTTAAATCCAATCTGAACTGCCATTCTTCTCACCCTAACACCTTACAAAATGATACATGATCTAGTCGCTCAGAGCGTGTGCATGACATAACAGGAAATGAGCAGGCAAAAACAAACACATTTTTTATAGACATGGCAGCAGCAAAGACTCCTTAAAGGAACAGTAACACCAAAAAATTAAAGTGTCTTAAAGTAATGAGAATATAATGTACTGTTGTGCTGCACTGGTAAAACAGGTGTATTTGTTTCAGAAACACAGCTTTGGTTTATCCATAACCATAGCCATGTAGCCATGGGGACAGCCATTGAAAGCTGAAAAAGATGATAAGGCACAGGATACACAGCAGATAACAGATAACCTCTATAGAATACAATAAGATTTTTCAGTACGTATCTATTATCTATGGTGTATACTGTGCTTCAAGGGCACCTATCACAGCCAAAATCAAACACATAATAACAATCTGACCAGTACAACATGTTTAATCAAACTACATATATAGTTTTCTGAAAAAAACTGCAGGTTTTAAAAAATCCCTTACTTTGTCAAATGGGTTCTTTCACTGAGGGACTCCATACTGAGACTATAACAGAGACTATAATATGCAAATTTCAGGAGCATGCTCAGATTGTAACACTGCTTTGAGTGTTCTACCCAGAATGCCTAGCTTTAGTAAACGCCTCCAATAAAAGTATCACGAGATTTCCCTATCTTGTCCCCTGCTGGTGATGTTATTATGCAAATGAAGGGCACACACTAACTTCCAGCAGGTGGCAGCACTACTGAACAGCAGCTAACACAGAGGTTTGGCTGATTTGAAAATAGCTTACAAGGGTTGATAAGCAACAAGGAATTTCAACTGAGCATGTGCTAGATTTCAGAGCTACAATTGGCTGGGAATATATAGGTAGGAGGAGCAAGTGAAATCCAAGATGCCTGCCTCAGCTAGAACTCCAGGGGAGATAGGGGAGATCTTGCAGAAGGTCTAGTGAGCTGATGATTTACATTATACAAACAATTCTAACTGTTTTAATAATCAGATTTCTTGAACTTTCACATAGTGTATTTACTTAGGAAATGATTTTAGTTATGATTGGTGCCCTTTAAATGGCTGCCCCCTGTGGCTACATATCAGCTTGTTTATATAAACTATAGTTGTGTTTCTGAAGTAAACACACCAAATCTATCAGCAAAGGGCAACAGTACATTTTATTTTCATTGCTTTAGGACACTTTCATTTTTTGGTGTTACTGTTCCTTTAAACGTTCTCAGCCTGCACTGATTGCTGCAAGTAAATAAATTATACCCTTTGTACAACTACAGTTCAGAAGGAACACCTAGGGGTAGCTGTGGTGTGTGGTAAATTTTAGCTTTTTAAATGATTTGAGCGTGGCGAAGTTTTCTTCATGAAGAGATACAGTATATTTGACATAAATGATTGATGATTTGAAACACAAATTAGACCCTCCTCAATGCTATTACCGAATGACTTCTTTGATAGAGAGGAAATGTAATATTAATACCTTTATGTCGGACATACATGGTGTGTTTTTCTTTCAGTTTCACTTTTACTTTAATATTGACAGACACATCAATATGCTCCGTTTATAAATGGAGATACACAAAAGGACATATCCTTATCTTGGCTTTTCCTGCTCTTTTCATATAGGCAGGCGAAGATGAACCTCTGTTTATAAGTCTTATTAATGACCTATTCCCTGGAATTACTCTTGATAAAGCTGGTTACGCAGACTTCAAGCAGACGGAAGAAGCAGGTCTTATTCACAACAATCATACATGGTGAGCGTGCTTGAGCAAAAGATGAGTGAGCAAAAGATGAATGCATGTCAGAAATAAATATAGATTTATTAATACATTTCCCCTGTCTCAGTCTCTCTCCCATCCTTACTATATCTTCATCCACTTATTCTCACCCATCTGCTGGCTCTCCGTGCATCTCCCACTCTTCTAAATGTTCTATTTCCTCATTGAATAAAACAAACGGGGGGCATTACTTTTTCAATAATTATGCAGTGTGGTATATATTAAGCATTTTTTAAACATTTTAGACTGAAAACACTAGACCTGCTGATCTCTAAGGGAGCATTGGTCACCCTGAATTTATTCATGTTAAATTAATGCTGATCTCTAAGGGAGCATTGGTGACCCTGCATTTCTTCATGTTAAATAAATGTGAAATTAATGTGAAAGAATTTGGTTGTTTAAACACTCTAAGGGAACCTGTCGATCACAGTTCCTGTACTAAAGTGTGATCCTAAAATATTCAGTGCTTCGTTTTCCAGTACCCACTATAACATAAATCGTTTGGATACTGTTTAAATCTTATATTGCATTTGACAATTCATTCTGTTTTTTAAAGAATGACACATTGTTGTGCATTTTATTCCACACAAATGATACAGACTTATGCATATTTTCAGCATAGACTGGATAGATGACCGTATTATGTTTGAAAATACTTTATATTTTCTTGTTGTGGAAAACAAGTTAATGTTAACACATTTTTGTGACAATGCTGCAATTAACAGGAATTATTGCAAGAAAAGCAGTATGTCCTAATGCTATAACGCAGTTGTATGAGAAGTAAATGGAGTTTGACAGATGGGAGACTACAATATTAGTTATTTTTAAAGTGCTCAATGAGAGGAAAATTGGTTTGTGCTGTTCACTACAGAATTTCTAACAAATTGGATTCTAAAAGAAAATGTTTTTCTCACATCCTTGGAGAAAAATTCTTCAGGTTTACTCATAACCAGCAAAAAAATATTATCTGTGAAATGACTGCTGATGTATAACATTGTTTTGCTAACTACATTTCAGTCTCAGCCATACCAAGAAGCATTTTTATTGCGGTTCTTGTGAGACATCTTTTGGGGTTGTCTTTCGTGTCTATTGAATAAAAATGAAAACCTCTGATGGCAAGTTTTTGCTGTACAAAAGTGATATTGTTTAGGCAGCATTAAGTATCAGTATAGATATCATTTATGTATAAAATAATGTATAATTCACTGCCATTGCTGTTATTTAGTGAGCTTGAGAGAGATTTCTGTTTTATCAGTCAACAATAACTCTACCTTTCATTTTTATTTAATGCTTAGCACTACAAGTTCCTTCTTACACCTAGACCTTATTGTAGCGGTGTAAATCTCAATGCCATGAAATGTCGAAAGCTATGACTTTTTGGCATGTCTGCCTTAGGTACAAATGTGTAATAAAAGGAATAGACAACAGAGCTCATTTATAACTATAAGTGAAATTGTATTTGGGTAGACATTGCACATATTGATGTTGCTCCCTGAACTTTTTAACTCTGTCTATTTTAAGGAATGATGACACCGGGACCCAGTGGGGCAGGAAAAACAAAATGTATTAACATCCTTATGAAAGCCATGACCGTCTTCTGCGCACCTCACAAGGAGACGGGAATGAATCCCAAAGCAATAACAGCATCTCAGATGTTTGGCACTCTTGATGTAGCTACAAATGACTGGACAGATGGTATATTTTCAACACTGTGGAGAAAAACATTAAAAGCAAAAAAGGTGTGCTAGGATGAAAGAATGTATTATATAAATATGTCTAATTAAAACTGAGATTAAGTTTAGTTAATTTGATGTGTGTATGTATATTTTTTAGGGGGGGGCATAAATGGATAGTATTAGATAGCCCTGTAGATGCTATCTGGATTGATAACCTGAATTCTGTCCTTGATGACAACAAAAACCCTCACATTGGCAAATGGAGATTGTATTCCCAATGGCACCAAATTGCAAAATAGTTTTTGAACCTGATAATATTGATAATGGCTCTCTGGCAACAGTAACTCAAATGTCATGGTCTTCATGAGTCCTGGACTGGAGGCCCATACTGAAGGCTTTACCAGAACACTACTCCCTGCTTTGCAGCTCTCTTGGTTTCCACTGATTGGTTACCAGACAGTAACCAATCAGTGACTTGAGGGGGGGGGGCACATGGGTCATAACTGTTGCTTTTGAATCTGAGGATCAATTGCAAACTCAATGAACTGTCCCATGTGACCCCCCTTAAAGTTAATGACAAACCCAGTTTTTATTTTTACACTGAACTGTTTCTTTTAGGATTTAAAATACAATGAATCCATAGTGAGAAGAGCAGCTAATAAAAGGGGGTTTAATTGACGTCATGGATAAATCCATGTATATCTGAGTCGGCAAGACAATTGGCTGACATTGATACCTATGCGCTATTGAATACAAACCCTTCAAAACACTTTCAGTCTATACTTTTTGAACTTGTTAAGAAATTTTGCAACTTAGGTGTAATAACTACCCAAGTTAGGGATTTTTTGAAAATTTAGAATCCAGTAGTAGCTATTTTTCATCACCTTACAAAAATACACAAGCCAGAGGCCTCCCAAAGGAAGACCAATCGTGGGAGGAATAGGGTCACTTAGTGAACCTTTCTCCGAACTCATTGATTTTTATCTTTAACCTCTCGTCCTTCATTTGCCATGTTATATCGAAGATAGTGGACAGATATTTTGTACTATGAACAATATGAGCTGGCAATATGACTTTAAATGGGCTAGGATGTCTGCTCGTTATACTCTTGTATTCCACTTACCCTAGGACATTCCATCTTGATCGCTATAGCAATTAAGAATGTCCCCTTAAACAATTGATACTTGAAGTAATATAGTTTCTGTTGACACATCATTTTTTTCTCTTTGACAATCAATATTTTTTTATATATATGGCTTGGTGGGAATACATGTATATGGAGACAACGACCCTTTCAAAAAATATATTCATTTTTATGGATGCAACATAGATGATCTCCTTATTTGGAAAGGAAAAAATATCATTTAACAAATTTGTTGTATTCCTAATCATTAATGATTTGAATTTACGCATTACTTCTGAATATCACAATACCAAAATTAGCTTTCTAGACATCAGCCTGAAAGGAATGTGCTGCCAACACCTTACTACAAGCTTCTTCTTCCCACCCAAAACACCTCCTAAGAAATATACCCATGTTGGTCCCATGGAGATGTAGAAATATATATTTTTTTTTAATTTTTTTTACCCCTTTATAGATCCCTGGTAAAGCCTCACCTGGAGTATGCGTTTCAGTTGTGAGCTCCAGCCCTTAAAGGGGTTGTTCACCTTTGAGATAACTTTTAGTATGATAGAGAGTGATATTCAGAGACAATTTGTCATTGGTTTTCATTTTTTATTATTTGTGGTTTTTGAGTTATTTAGCTTTTTATTCAGCAGCTCTTCAATTTGCATTTCAAGCAATCTGGTAACTAGGGCCCAAATTCACCTAGCAACCATGCATTGATTTGAATTAGAGACTGGAATATAAATAGGAGAGAATCTGAATAGAAGGATCAGCAATAAAAAGTAACAATAACAATACATTTGTAGCCTTACAGAGCATTTGTTTTTTTAGAAGGGGACAGCGACGCCCATTTGAAAGCTGCAAAGAATCAGAAGAAAAAGACAAAAACTATAAGACTATAAAAAAATAAATGATAAAAACCAATTGAAAAGTTGCTTAGAATGTGTCCTTCTATAACATACTAAAAGTTACTTTAAAGGTGAACCGCCCCTTTAAGAGGGATATAAATGAGCTGGAGAGAGTGTAAAGACATGTAACTAAACTGGTTTTGATTGAAGACTTAAATTATGAGGGTAGACTGTCACGGTTGGGGGTGTTTTATCTGGAAAAAAGACACTTGAGAGGGGGCATGATTACTAAAGTTTATTAAATGATATTATAGACAAATAGCAGGGGACCATTTTACCCATAAAGAGGATCACCACACCAGAGGCCACCCCTTCAGACTAGAGCAGTGATCCCCAACCAGTAGCTCCTGAGCAACATGTTGCTCTCCAACCCCTTGGATGTTGCTCCCAGTGGCCTCAAAGCAGGTGCTTAGTTTTTAATTTCAGGCTTTGAGGCAAGTTTTGGTTGCATAAAAATCAGGTGCACTGCCAATAAGAGCCTCAATGTAAATTGACAATCCACATAGGGGCTTCCAAATGTCCAACCACAGCACTTATATTTCAGCCCAAGAACATTTTTTAAGCTTGTGTTGCTCCCCAACTCCTTTTACTTCTGAATGTTGCTCACGGCTTCACAAGGTTGGGGATCCCAGGACTAGAGGAAAAGAACTTATTTGAAGTAGCATAGGTGATTCTTCACAGCGAGGGCAGTGAGGTTGTGGAATGCACTGCTGGGTGATGTTGTGATGGCCGATTCTTTTAATGTCTTTGAGATGTCTTTGGATGATTTTGTGGGCACATATAATAACCAAGCATATTGTGATACTAAAATCTATAGTTATTGTATGAGTATATATAGTTTGTGTGAGTGTATGGAGGGGTCAGTGTGTATGTATGGGTGCTGGGTTTCAATTGGAGAGGTTAAACTTGATGGTCTTTTTTCAACCCAATCAGGTTTTATAGGTCCGAACTGGGGCTATCTGAACCCCAGTGGAAAAAAAGAAATGTATAGTTTGAACCAGAGCACAGTGTATGTAATAAAACATGTTACTGGAAAAAGTTGTTATATTTGTGCCAAAAATGATTCTACCTTAACCAGGTCTTAGAGTGTGTTAACTGTTTAATGAAGATTACACTGTGACATTTTGAACTGTGAATTTATTTATATTTTCTCAGTTTATGTGTATGATTACTTTTCTTCATAATATAAAGTATCAGACAGTTATTGCTAATGCATTTCTATTTCTGAAATTAGGTCTTATTCAATTTTACATATTTTAAAATTAAATGAACAATCTAGGACACAATAGCTAGAAGGGCAGGCCCTTTTATTTAAATTCAATCAGGCTGAAATCGGTGCAGCACAGAAACGTGTATTTATTAGAAGTGTTCCTCATTTTTCAAAGGATCTGGTAGCCTTTAACCTACACAGATCATTGCAGGAAACGTGAGTAAAAACTCAGATTTGCTAAAATAAAACTATCCCCCAGAGCACATTACTAAACAAAAACAATGTATAAGGCATCACATTCTTTAATATTAACAGAAAGATAGCTTAGTTTTTATTATGTATTGAAAGAAATATATCATAAAATTACATAAAACTATTATAGTTAATTTAACATGTTACAAGCTATTTGAAGTACCAAATGATATAACAGCTTGATATATAAATACAGTTCTAAATATATTTTTAATTACACAATACATTATTTAAATTAGCTGAGAATGGTGTACAATGCATATAAAATGAAATAATATTGCAGATGTCAGTTTCATTTGCCAAGATTTTGTAATGATTTATTTATCCTTTATGTCCATATAACATTTACCAGAGCATTACCTAGCATTACAGCTAAAGCACACAGTTTTTGAAATATTTTTTTTGTTCAGTAAATTTTGTTTGTAAAATTACAAGAGGCAATATGGGTATTAGATAGAGCCCACAATCTAGTTGGGGAATACAATTTTTTTTTATTATTATTAGCCAGTCAGGGCTAAAAAACCCCCCCCCAAAAACTACTGTTTCCACAAAACCAGAGTGTAGGCTCTATAAGCCACACATATAGTGGTAAATTTACTATGCGGCGAAAATTCGCCAGTGACGGCTTCACAGCCATCACAACACCTCGCCAGGCGAAAACTCGCTCAGACGATGCTAATTTACTAAAATGCATAGTTGCGTCCAGGGCGCCGAACACTGACGAATTTTCACTAGTGTTACTTTGGCAATGCGAGCAAATCAAATCGAAGATGCGATAGCATTCAATTCTGCCTAGCGCAACTTTGTTAGAGGTCTTCGCTCAGGATAATTTGCTTACAGCGGGAAATTTAAAGTTGAATGGACGTATATGTTACAGCAAATACATTACATTACACAAGTCCGGGGAACCTTAATAAAGAAAATAGAGCTGTTATAATGCCCTACACATGAGCCCACTTTATAGTTAATGCTCCATATGTTATAAAATGTATGGGGGAACCCAGTTACCCAAAAAAAAATGTAAGGACTTTTGCATTCTATCACTCTGAATAAAGAAAAAGACACAACGGTATAGGATCCATTATCCGGAAACCCGTTATCCAGAAAGTACCAAATAATGGAAAGGTCGTCTCCCATAGACTCCAGTGTATCCAAATAATCCGATTTCTTTTTAATAATTTCAATTTTCTCTGTAATAGCAAAACAGTACCTTGTACTTGATCCAAACTAAGATATAATTAATCATTATTGAAAGCAGAATAAGCCAGTGGGTTTATTTCATGTTTTCATGATTTTCTATTAGATTTAAGGTATGAAGATCCAAATTACAAAAAAGATCTGTTATCTGGAAAGCCCCAGGTCCAAAGCATTCTGGATAATAGGTTGCATAGTATTTTTAACACAAAACAAAAACTGTGGTACCATGCTAGCCAGTAGCAAAAAAAAGTAAAAACAAAAATACAAAAGTATTGTAGAAATGATACCTATATTAGCTAACAATAGAAATACATTTCAAGCTTTTGGAGCACCAAGGCCCCTTCAGTCAAAACCAGACAGGTGGTAACCCTAATGCATGCTACATCACACACATTGTACAACTAAGATAAGATCAATAAGATCAATAAATAAGATCAATGAATCATAATGGTACAGTTTTGTTATAGTTTAGAATAAAATGTGTGAGATCCTTATCTAAACAACATGCTATATAATAACAATGTATGTTTTGTATTTGTTTGATCACTTTCTAATGAGATATGTAAAATCTCAAAGAGTAGTTTTGTCACTAAAACATATTAATTCAGGAGATCCGGCACATGTCTGGCAAATCATAGGTCACTCACTATATGAACCACACAGAGCGTTAAATAAGTTTAATTGCATGTTTAAATAATGTTAGATTATGGTATATTTTGACTGATTATAGAATGATTTGTATTAGCAGGCAAAAGGATATAAGGTTTGAACTGAATTATGTAATTAAACCTTAGTTAAATGCCTTAAAGTTTTCTATGAATGTTGAAATATAAGGTAGATGCTTTAGCTTTCAGATTTTGGAAAGGAAACTGAATTCTGTTGGATGATCTGCTACTAATATATATATATATATATATATATATATATATATATATATATATATATATATATATATATATATATATATATATATATATATATATATATATATATATATATATATATATTTATATCCCCCCCCACAGGACTTGCTTAATTTCACCTTTACAGCTGTGTCTCCCAAGATGCAAATTTTAGAGTGCATGTATATAAAGCAAGCCATAGACCTTTTACAGGTAAGCCAAAAAAACAAGAATGGGTGAAGGAGAGAAAGCAAAACAAACATAATTCATATATTAATTAAATATTGATCCTCCTGGGTTTTTGTTGTTTATTTTTTTAAGGCCTATCGTCAGGCAAGGATGTGAAACAGCCTAATCAGGAACATGTAGCTCGGCTGTTCTTGCAGTAATGTTGTCAATAGGAGCCTTATTAGAGCTGGTTGACTGTAAGAACGTTCGCATGCGTTCCGTTCGGCGCAGGCGCAGTAATGCGCGCCGGCGCGTGACGCGGACGCCGGCGACGGTCGCTGACGCGGTGGCGACGGTGACGGTCGCGGGCGCAGGGACGTAGGCGGAAACGCCTATGACGGCGACGTCAGCGTGAGGACGCTAGTTTGGCACCAAAAGATATGCATTTAAACCAGATTCAGACTAACATGCATTGCCTGGTTATTAGGTTTATTACTGAAACCCTAGCATCTCTGACTACTTGAATTGCCTGTTGTGACCCTGCCTGAACCTGGACTACGATTTCTGCTGCCTGCCTCGACTCTTCTGCTTGTCTTATCGTTACGAACCTTGCTGCCTGCCCTGACCTCGGACTTCCTGACTACGGCCTTGCCTTATCCTCTGTACCGCGTTTGATAGTCTCATTGGCTACTCTCCACAACCCTGCTCCCTGTTCCATCCCAGGTGGGTAGTGGTTGTGTGAGGCGCTTGTGAGTTCAAGATCTTCAGCTCCAGCTCCTTCTCCGCCTGGATCACACCGGTAAGCCTGACAGTATAACCAGGCCCAAAATGGATCCAGCTGAAGGGGCCTCTCCGTTTGCTGTCCTAACCCAGCAGCTGTCCTCTCTGACGCAAGCGGTCCGGGAGCTGCAAAGTGGATATGTCAACTACAGGAGCATATTAGATCTCATCCGCCAGCGGCTCTCCCTTCCACTTCTGCTGCCACTCCTCTTGCACCAACAGAGGTTCAAGTCATCACATCGGAGATCTCTGAACCCAAAGTGGCTTTCCCAGAGAAGTTTGCCGGAGACCGGAAGCTGTTTCGGAATTTCAGGAGCAACTGCAAGCTGCTGTTCTCCTTAAAGCCCCACACCTATCCTACTGAGCAAACCCGGGTTGGGGTTATTATCTCTTTTCTCACGGGAGAACCACAGACCTGGGCCTTTCGTCTCATGGACCGCCACAGTCCAGTCTTGGCTTCGGTGGATTCCTTTTTTGACGCAATGGCAGTCATTTTCGATGATCCCCACAGAGTCGCTACTGCTGAGGCTGCCTTACGTGCCCTGAAGCAAGGGGTCCGTCCTGCTGAGGATTATACGTTGGAGTTCCGGCAATGGGCAGATGACACAGAATGGAACCCTGCCGCACTAAAAAACCAATACCGCTTCGGACTTTCTTCTGAGTTGAAGAACGAATTGGCCCGTACTGGCATTCCGGACAGTTTGGAAGACCTCATCCTCCTCGCTATTCAGCTTGATCAGAGGCTCCGAGAGCGTAGAGAGGAAGAAAAGGCGGAGAAAGCGGGTCTTTCATCTGACCAACACGCTTTTTGTGTTTTTCGTCTTGAGTACAAGAGTGCATCGTGCTAGCTGATAAATAAAATGAATCTTTTTGAGGATTGTGGTGGTCTTCTACTCTTTTTCCTCCTTTGACTTCTTTCTTGTGGGAACTAACCCCAGCTTTGTGTTAAAAAGTAGAAACGTTCCAATCCGCTCACCAAGATCCTACTCGGGTGCTGACGGTGATTACTAAAAATTTCTTTGTTCTTGAAAAGCCGCTGAAATGATGACTTTGATGTGTCTTCTCCTTTTCCCGTTATCTGATCCTTGGTACAGAGCACACCATCATCAATTGGCTACGGTGAAGATTCTTTCAAATTTCGCTCTTCTGTTGATTCTCTAAAAGGTCTGTTTTTTATCCCCTACTTCGGAAATTCATGAACTTCTTCCTCAGGCTTATTGGGAGTTTTTGGACGTTTTCAATAAGAAAGGGGCTGACAAGTTACCCCCTCATCGCATTTATGATTGCCCTATTAATCTTCTTCCTGGGGCCCAGATTCCGTTTGGTCGAGTTTACCCTTTATCCGAGTCAGAACTTGTGGAACTTCGTTCTTATTTAGATGAAAATTTGGCTAAAGGGTTTATTAGACAAGTCTTCTTCTCCAGCAGGAGCTGGGATTTTCTTTGTCGAGAAGAAAGACCATTCATTAAGGCCGTGTATAGACTACCGGGATTTGAACAAGATCACAGTTAAGAATCGTTACCCACTTCCTCTCATTCCTGAACTTTTTCAACGATTGGCGGAGGCTAAGATCTTTTCTAAATTGGATCTTCGGGGCGCTTACAATTTGGTCCGAATAAGAGAGGCGATGAATGGAAGACAGCCTTTCGTACTCGTTACGGGCATTTTGAATACCTGGTCATGCCCTTTGGTCTCTGCAACGCTCCGCAACTTTTCAACATTTTGTTAATCGACGTTTTCAGGGACTTCCTCGATATATTTGTCATCATTTATTTAGATGATATTCTTGTTTTTTCTAATTCTTTGGAAGAACACAGAGTTCATGTGAAGAAGGTTCTGGCCGTCTACGCACTCCATCAGTTATATGCTAAAGTTGAGAAATGTGTGTTGAACAATCATCTGTAGATTTTTTGGGGTTCTGTATTTCTCCTCAGGGTATTCAGATGGACTCAAGGAAGATTTCTGCAATTCTTAATTGGCCGATTCCATCTTCTAAGAAGGCCGTTCAACGTTTTATCGCTTTGCAAATTTTATAGAAAATTTATAAAAAATTTTCTCAAGTCATTCTTCCAATCACTGAACTGACGCGCAATAATCAAAAGTTTGTTTGGTCTACTCAGGCTCAGGAGGCCTTTGAGAAATTGAAAACACTCTTCACTTCAGGTCCAATTCTTCACCATCCTGATGTTTCCCTTCCTTTCATTCTGGAGGTAGATGCTTCAGAACTTGCGGTGGGTGCTGTGTTGTCTCAGAGAACTGGGTTTCAAGAGGATCTTCATCCTGTTGCCTTCTTTTCTCGTAAAGCTGGCCAAGAGTGAGTGTAATTACGATGTGGCTGACCGTGAATTACTCGCTATCAAGCTGGCACTTGAAGAATGGAGGTACCTCCTCGAAGGGTCTAAACATCCGATTCTCATTTTTACTGATCACAGGAATCTGCAATATTTACGTTCAGCTAAACGGCTTAGACCCAGACAAGCAAGATGGGCGTTATTTTTTATGAGATTCAATTTTCATCTTACTTACCGACCGGATCAAAAAACGTTAAAGCAGATGCTTTATCTCGAATGTTTTCTTCTGAAAACGAGGTTTCCTTGGCTCCTGAGACAATTCTAAATTCTAATAACTTTCTTCTGCTTCAACCACCCTGGTGGATAGAATTAAGGACGCTTCTTTAAACATTTCTGAACCATCGTTACTGCCTAAGGAAGGTCTTCTTTTTCATCAAGGCAAAGATTTTTGTCCCAGAATCAATGCGTTTGGAGGTTCTTAAAAATAGTCATGATTCTAAATTGGCAGGTCATCCAGGTATAAAGAAAACTATTGTCTTGGCAAGAGATTATTTTGGTGGCCTGGGATGGCTAAGGACTGTTTTAATTTGTTGCTTCATGTGAAATTTGTTCTAGATCTAAGGACTCTCACTCTAAGCCTATTGGTCTTCTTCAACCTCTGCCAGTGCCTTCCCGTCCATGGGGATCAGTTTCTTTGGACTTCATTTCCGATTTACCATTGTCCTGTGATTGTTCCACCATTGTTGTTTTTGTTGATCGTTAACTAAGATGGCACATTTTAAATCTCTACCAAAACTTCCCTCCGCCTCCGAGACTGCCGATACCTTCATTAAAGAAATGGTAAGACTCCATGGCCTTCCAGATGAAGTAGTGTCGGATCGGGGACCACAATTTACATCACAGTTCTGGAAATCATTGTGCAAAGCACTCAAGATTTCGGTGTCTCTTTCCTCTGCGTTTCATCCTCAGTCCAATGGCCAGACCGAGCGAACTAATCAAACTCTCGAGCAATACCTGAGATGTTATTCTTCTTACCTCCAAGACGATTGGGTCAATCTTCTTCCTTTGCGGAGTTTGCCTATAATAATTCCCATCACTCATCAATTAATCAGTCCCCTTTTTCGCAAATTATGGTCTTCATCCAGTAACTTTTCCCTCTGCCATTGTTTCTGATATTTTAGTTCCGCTGTCAAGGACAGATTAACTTTTCTATCGAATAATTTCAAAGGCTCCAAGAAAACATGAGGAAGGCACAACAAAATTTCAAGACTTACGCTGATCGGAGGCGGAGAGGCGACCCAGAGTTCAAGGTGGGTGACCGTGTGTGGTTATCAACTGTTAACCTTAAGCTTCTTGTCCCAGTAGGAAGTTGGGTCAACGTTTCCTGGGTCCTTTTTCTATCATCCGCCAAGTCAATCCTGTGGCCTTCCAGCTTAAACTTCCAGCATCCTGGAAAATACATCCTGTATTTCATGCTGCTCTTTTAAAACCGTCTCGATGTTCCGATTTCCTGGGCGTTCAGCTCCTCCACCGCTTCCCGTGGTGGTTGACGGTCAAGAGGAATTTGAGGTGGAAGAGATCCTGGATTCCAGATTAAGAGGCAAACGGCTCCAGTACCTGGTGAGGTGGAAGGGTTATGGTCCGGAAGAAAATTCTTGGGAACCGGCATCCAACATCCACGCTCCTGATTGTTGGACAGATTTCATGGAACCTATCCTGGTAAGCCTGCTGGTTGTCGGTCCTGAGGCCGCTCCTTGATGGGGGCAATGTAAGAACAGTCACATGCGTTCCGTTCGGCGCAGCGCGGGCGCGGTAATGTGCGCCGGCGCGTGACGTGGACGCCGGCGACGGTCGCTGACGCGGTGGCGACGGTCGCGACGGTCGCGGGCGCAGGGACGTAGGCGGAAACGCCTATGACGGACGCGCTGGCGTCAGTTCCGCGACGTCAGCATGAGGACGCTAGTTTGGCGCCAAAAGATATGCATTTAAACCAGATTCAGACTAACATGCATTGCCTGGTTATTAGGTTTATTACTGAAACCCTAGCATCTCTGACTACTTGAATTGCCTGTTGTGACCCTGCCTGAACCTGGACTACGATTTCTGCTGCCTGCCTCGACTCTTCTGCTTGTCTTATCGTTACGAACCTTGCTGCCTGCCCTGACCTCGGACTTCCTGACTACGGCCTTGCCTTATCCTCTGTACCGCGTTTGATAGTCTCATTGGCTACTCTCCACAACCCTGCTCCCTGTTCCATCCCAGGTGGGTAGTGGTTGTGTGAGGCGCTTGTGAGTTCAAGATCTTCAGCTCCAGCTCCTTCTCCGCCTGGATCACACCGGTAAGCCTGACAGTTGACGGCATGAAGATGGAAACGTTTTTGTGGGATCATTCAGCTCTTCTTGAGCTCCCCATAGTCAGTGAGGATCCAACCCTTTTTGAATTTGTTTTGAAGAGAATGGGCAGTGGCAATATTGGTCTAAAAAGGTTTGTGATCCTTCCTTTATATTGTAATAACCATTAAAATGACCAGGGGAAAAGCATGGAGGTTAATTAACACAGGAATAAAGCAATACAAGTTATTGCCCTCTGTCTACTCCTATCAACAATAAACTAAAAAAAACATGAAAACAGAAAATACTGAGTTAAATAGTGCACCTCTATATGCTGTACTTCCAGAAACACATCCAAGTAACATAATTAAACAACTCTTCCTTCACACCTTCAATGCCACAGAATTTGATAATGCTGAAAAATATTCATACAAAGAGTGTTCCAATTTTCAGAATTGCCATGATTCCACTATATGAATATGTATTTTTCCATTACACATCTCCTCTGCTCACATTGGTACATTGGTCGAATATTCATGCTCTCTTTGATTGCCAAAGATTAGGAGCCAAACTTCAGTATATACCATGTGAATTGTATACTAAGAAGTACAATAATATATTCTTACAGACCTCTTGTTTCCTCTTCCTTTTCCAAATACAGGTTCCGGAATATGCGTAACCCTAAAGTCACAGAATACGCCTCAATTCTAGTTCCCAATGTTGACAATGTTCGGACATATTTTTTAAAGCACACAATAATGAAACAAGGTATAGCTGTTCTACTCATTGGAGAACAGGCAAAAACAGTCATGATTGTCCTTCAATGACCATTATGCTAAATTGAGTTGCTTTTTCCTGTTTGTTCCTTTCTGGCTTGGGCGCCTTCTTTGTGAAATCATAAATGTCTGTCTTTCTATCGATCATCTATCAATTCTATTCATCCTATATAGTGTGAAAGGTAGTTTTGTGTGCACAAGGCAAATTTATTAGTTCTTACATTCCCTGTGTACAATAAGTATGGCAAAATTAAGATGAAAAGATTGATGGATAGATAGATAGATAGATAGATAGATGATAGATAGATAGATAGATAGATAGATAGATAGATAGATAGATAACCAGTTTGGTTCTCATAAGGACTTGTTTAATGCATGTAAATATTTTATTACATAGAAAGCTGTGTTGCAGGTCCTGGTTCCTTCTATGCACTAATGCAATAGATATTTATATTTAAATACATTCAAATAAGTCCTGCTGGATATCGTCTTTTTTTACTATATATAGTTTGTTATTTCTTTAGCTGTATATATATATCTATATATATATATATATATATATATATATATATATATATATATATATATATATATATATATATATTATACAGTATGCATGAGTGTAGGGAGCTTTCAGTCTCACTTGTGTGTGTGCAGTCAAAGAGTCCCCAGCCAACCATTTTCTTACTCCTTTATTTGCTGCCTTTAAGCCACAACACAAGGTCAAGGTTACTAAATCACTTGACACAACATCCTCAGAAATTTTGTTTATTCTTTGACTGTTCTTTGACCCTTTTTTATTAAATTTTTGTAGGACCATGTGTGTTGTAAATTATTGCAAGGTGTTTTGATGGCACTGTATTCAAAAAATATATTAAAAAGTCCAAGTGATTTATTCCTGATATATACTGGGTATAGTACCCTTTGTATAGGCTTTAAAAAAGAGTGCAGTTCTATTATACTGACACATAAAGAAGTGGTGATGATGATGCTAATACTACAGCTTTCACAACTATGAGTGTTTCTACTGACACTGGCTTATTTTATTACAACCTTAGAGAAACTGAACAACATTTTAAGTATCTTTCTGATTACAACCCCCTGTTACAGTGACATAAATCATGCACTCTGGAATTCTGTAAGGGATAGTGGCTAAAATGTTGTGGCTTAAGATTCTCAATATAAGCAGCAATGAAATGAAAATACCAGTCAAGGTTATATAAAAGAATAAAGTCCATTAAGATTCATTTCAGTTTTGCATTGCTCACCGTCTGCTACATCAGAGGCTACATCAGAGTGAGATAAAGTATGAACTGAAGACTTGCAGTGTCACAAGGACACATTCAGTTTTCAAATTAAACTTCTTTGACAAGCAGTTCGGCTACCTTGGGATCAGACCTGCCGGATTTTTTGGAATTTAGCCAGACCCTTGGTTGCAATGTGAGATGCCCCTATCTAAAATTGCTAACTTGCATGTTATTTTGCCTTTAACTTTCACTGTTAACACAACTTCTTTTCTAAAGGACCATTTTTCTTTGTCAAATAGTTTGGCTATTTGTATATTAAAAACGATTTGTGACAGGATTTTTTAAGGATTGGTATATTTTGAGCAGATCTTTTGTACCCCCTGTTAACCTTCATTTTACATACAAGCTAGTTGTTTTAAATTATTATATGGCTGATGTTTCCTCAGAAAATGTAATTTTGCAGTAAATATACTTATTTTCCCAATATTTAGATTGTAGCATTGGTTGCTTACATTTCAAATAATTTGTGTTCATGTCCCTTCCTTTAGTGTTTCCTGTTTATGGAGGTCGCAGGAAAGACCGGATTAATGTAGGTGGCTCCAAATGGATTAAGACCGGCCCAGACCCAATCCCTGCAGATTCTTCTGCTGTCTGTGGAATCTTCCTGCCGAGACCTCAATTTATCAGGTAGGTCGCAGCAAACACAAAGTGCACGCACACACGCAATGTGGGGGGGCAGCAGGGGACCTGGAGGGGGCCCTGCAACAGCTGTCTGGTAGGCCCGGGCCCCCCAATCCAACCCTGATTAAGGCATATTTATCAAAATTTTAATTTGTGAATTTTCATTTTTTAAATACAAAAACTTGAAAACTCACCAAACTCGAGTGTGATTTTATTTATTAAAAAAACTTGAATCTTAAAGCCTTGATCCAAAACTATGAAAAAAACTCACAGCAAAATCACTCATCATTTTCAATTAGTTTATCAACTTTAAACCTCTTAAAATAAGGATTAATTAAGTTTGTTGAATACAGATGGAATTAATTATGTTCTGCACACCGAGTACATACAGAGTAGGACCACCAAATTCTCCTCTACTTTTGTGTCTCTTTAGGTAAAAAAAAACAAAACACATTTATAATTTTGCAGCGCAAAGTGTCAGGTTTGTGGACATCTATATTTGTAAATTTTTACCAAAATGTACTTCAAAACTTACAGATTTTTCTTATTTTATAAGGTATAATATATTTTAGGTTATTTTGTTATTAATATTTTAGGTCAATTGTTTAAAGGGGTTGTTCACCTTCCAAACACTTATTTCAATTCAGTTGTTTTTAGATTGTTCCCCAGAAATAAAGACTTTTTTCAATAACTTTCTATTATTTATTTTTTAAGTTTTTTCCAAAATCTAAGTTTGAAGTTGAATTTTTATGTCTCTGGTGTTTGTCAGGTAGCTCAGTCATTCAGGTGCAGACTCTAAACTGTTACAATTTTGCAACATTTAGTTGATACATTTCTCAGCAGCATCTCTGGAGTATTAGCAACTATTGTATCAATTCTAACAGCTGCCTGTAATGAAAGCAAGAGATTCTGCTCAGCAGGGACAAAGATAAGAAATGTATCAACAAAATGTATCAATTTAGAACAGTTTGCAGGATCGGCGACCCCCGCTCCCAGAGCTGCTTCAGAAGGAGAGAAATGACACTTTACACTTCAATATTAGAAACAGTCACACATGGAAAATAGAAAGTCATTGGAAAAAAGTCGTTATTTCTGGTGATCTATCTGAAACCAACTAGTTGTTTGAAGGTGAACAACCCCTTTAATTCTTGCTTTTAGCGTAATTGCTAGGCTCACTGTTGTCTCTTGTGTAGTAAGGGACAGCAGTATTTTTGCATTGTTAGACTTGTTATTAAATAAACTTGTAATTAAATCACATTCAAACCATAACTGTCTGAAGTAACAAAAAATCTGCTAATTAAAGGCCCTGTTAGAACACACAGGTCCCCCTCTGCAATCCATAAAATCTGTGAGCAGATCTGTGAGCTTTGGACAGATATGATAAATCAACCGTTGTTAGATGGCATTTTATTGCTGCAGTTGAACATTAGGTCCTTTGCCATTTTGACAATAAAAGAGTCAGGTAAAAGATGTAATCTGCTAGCAGATATGAAAAGTTTGCTTGAAACAAACCATTGTCGTCAAAGGCTGGCTCATAAAGTACCTTTGGACGCAGTTGTGCTTTACTGATTATCCACTGTACAGTATATCTAGAAGCAATCTGGCTCACAAATAGAACATTCGAGAACTGTATGTATTTGAGGAGCAGTGGATACGAGTTATCAGAATCTAATACTGTTCTAAACACCAGCTGCCACATTTCTCTTTTCTTGAGGCCATCCCAAATTGAAGTGATGGGTTGACATTAAAATGTCTCAGCTGTGGCTCCTCCAGGACTTAAATGACTCAAAGCTTTCTCTGGTGTAAGGAGCAAAGCCTTTTAGTATGTCACTTTTCAAATATTACTGCTGTTATTTCGTGTAAAATAACAGCAGATAAAATGGGCAGAATATTATGCATACTTTTGGAATTATTTTCTCTTTTCCTTAAGGGCTATACAAGTAAATATGATCCTGAATATCATGCCACCAAGTCTTTGAACTTGTCTTCTGCAACCCTTCCAAACATGTTTCAAAGGAGCATTGAGAATTACATTGGTTAAAGAATGGGAACCAAATATGGGCCACCAGGCAAAAAGAAAACTAGTTTTTATTCATGATATTAATATGTCTATAATCAATGAGTGGGGTGACCAGTAATTTCTGTTTGTCTTATTTTGGCTGATGAGCGTGGATTTACAGCTCCTTTAAGTCCTACTATCAATTCACTCCTGTTTGGTATGAACATAATATTAAAAAAATGCACCGTTGTGACTTAGGTAATGACAGTTGCACTGTCCATGCAGTTATATCAGTGTATCTGTACATCTTCAAGCAACAAGCAGTTCACATTCATCCAGTGAACCAAAAGAAATTGAGTTGGCTCCCTTCTACAAAGCTCTAATTTCATTACTTTTTTACAAGCTTCAGAAATTAATACCAGAAGTTATCACCATGAATAATTTACAACTATAGGATTGTATATACTGTATAAGATGCAAAACATTATAATTAGTTCTTTATAGCAAGCAAAGTCGCCAAAGTTATTAAGCGTCTGTCATAAACAAGTAAGCAATGTTTCAATTAATGTGATGGCCCTGTTGCAATTATTAACTGCAATTAAATTTGGAGGACTTAATTTTTCTGGCACTGTAAAGACATTTCTGGTAACTGAACAGAATGAAATAAGATGTTATTTTGAATATATGTGAGATTACTAAATAAAGCAACACATCACTTGTGTTTGTAAAAGTCAAACATATTTTAAGGGCCAATTTGTGTACAAAAAAGTAATGTTCTTATATTGTGCTTAACTCTAGCTTAATTTAGCCTATGATACATTATAATACTATAAAAAAAAAAAAAAACTTGTTTGTGGAAGGTCTTACGTAATTAAATATTCCTTTACTAATTTGTTATGTTATAAAGGGTAGCTGTGGACCCTGTTGCATATTATGAGAATCTATATAGTCAGCAATAACTGGCGGTGCGTGAGATTAATAATAATAATAATAACCAATTTTTAAACCAATAAAAATAATCTCATCCCGCACTCTGTAGTCACATAGTAAGTAAGGTTGAAAAAAGACACATGTCCATCGAGTTCAACCTTTTTTTTTTTTTTATTAACTACCTATCTGCCAGTTGATCCAGAGGAAGGCAAAAAACCCATCTGAAGCCTCTCCAATTTGCCTTAGAGGGGGAAAAATTCCTTTCTGACTCCAAAATGGCAATCGGACTAGTCCCTGGATCAACTTGGACTATGAGCTATTTCCCATAACCCTGTATTCCCTTACTTGCTGAAAAGCCATCCAACCCCTTCTTAAAGCTATCTAATGTATCAGCCTGTACAACTGATTCACGGAGAGAATTCCACATCTTCACAGCTCTCACTGTAAAAAACCCCTTCCGAATATTTAGGCGGAACCTCTTTTCTTCTAATCGGAATGGGTGACCTCGTGTCAGCTGGAAAGACCTACTGGTAAATAAAGCATTAGGGAGATTGTTATATGATCCCCTTATATATTTATACATAGTCATCATATCACCCCTTAAGCGCCTCTTCTCCAGCGTGAACATCTCCAATTTGGCCAGTCTTTCCTCATAGCTAAGATTTTCAATACCTTTTACCAGCTTAGTTGCCCTTCTCTGTACCCTCTCTAATACAATAATGTCCTGTTTGAGTGATGGAGACCAAAACTGTACGGCATATTCTAGATGGGGCCTTACAAGTGCTCTATACAGTGGAAGAATGACCCCCTCCTCCCTTGACTCTATGCCCCTTTTAATACAGCTCAAGACCTTATTTGCCCTTGATGCTGCTGACTGGCATTGCTTGCTACAGCCAAGTTTATCATCTACAAGGACTCCAAGGTCCTTTTCCATAATGGATTTGCCTAGTGCAGTCCCATTAAGGGTATAAGTGGCTTGGATATTTTTACATCCCAGGTGCATGACTTTACATTTATCAACATTGAATCTCATTTGCCACTTAGCTGCCCAGATTGCCAGTTTGTCAAGATCATGTTGCAAGGATGCCACATCCTGGATGGAATTAATTGGGCTGGATAATTTTGTGTCATCTGCAAACACTGATACATTACTTACAACACCCTCCCCTAAGTCATTAATGAACAAGTTAAATAAAAGTGGACCCAATACTGAGCCCTGGGGGACCCCACTAAGAACCTTACTCCAAGTAGAGAATGTCCCATTAACAACCACCCTCTGTACCCGATCCTGTAGCCAGTTTCCTATCCACGTGCAAATGACTTCATTAAGCCCAACAGACCTTAGTTTAGAAAGCAGTCGTTTGTGGGGCACAGTATCAAAAGCTTTGGCAAAATCCAAATAGTTCATATCTACTGCCCCCCCCACTATCCAGAATCTTACTTACCACATCATAAAATGCAATCAAATTCGTCTGACATGACCTATCCTTCATAAAGCCATGCTGATTGTTGCTCATAATGCCATTCATTAGGACAAAATTTTGAATGTGATCCCTTAACAAGCCTTCAAATAATTTGCCCACCACAGATGTCAAGCTTACTGGCCTATAATTGCCAGGCTGAGATCGTAATCCCTTTTTAAATATTGGAATAACATCATCTTTTCTCCAATCCATAGGCACCATACCAGATGACAGTGAATCTGAGAAAATCTGAAATAAGGGCTGGTCTAAAACTGAACTAAGCTCTCTTAGAACCCGGGGGTGTATACCATCAGGCCCTGGAGCCTTGTTTACATTAATTTGTATTAAAGCTTTTTGAATCATATCCTGAGTCAGCCACTGACTAGATTGAGCTGAACCATTCGTGCAGTTATTAAGTGAGCCTGTGAACCCAGACTCCTCTATTGTATACACTGAAGAAAAGAACTGATTTAACACATTTGCCTTATCTGTATCTGTTACAACCATACTGGTACCATTATTTAATGGAGCAACACTCTCAACCTGCATCTTTTTACTATTAATATATTTAAAAAACTTTTTAGGGTTAGTTTTCACCTCCACCGCAATTAACTCTTCATTTCTTTTCTTAGCCTTCCGGATTGCTGATTTACAACATTTATTACAGTGTTTATATTCATTAAATGCAGCTTCTGTCCCTACAGATTTGTAGTTTTTAAATGCCTTTCTCTTCTTTCCCATTAACTTCTTTACCTCTGTATTAAGCCACACAGGATGATTCTTAGAGCTTCTACGTTTAGTCCTTAAGAGAATAAATTGAGAACAGTAATGATTTAATATCATTTTAAAGGACAACCATTTTTGTTCTGTGTTTTTAGCTGAAAACCTAATGCCCCAATCAATGCTCTGTAGGGCAGCCCTCAAGGCACTATAATTAGCTTTTGCAAAATTCATGGTTTTTGTTGCCCCAGTATATTTTTGTTTTTTGCACCAGACATTAAAAGATATAACATTATGGTCACTATTACCCAGGGGTTCAATGACTTGCACATTTGCTATAAGTTCTGGGTCATTTGAGATCACTAAATCAAGAATAGCATTTTTTCTGGTTGGCTCCTCAACAACCTGTGCTAAAAAATTGTCGTGCAATAAGTTTATAAATTTGTTCCCATTAACTGATCCAGCAGTACCGTTGCTCCAGTCAATATCTGGGTAATTAAAATCCCCCATTATCATTACTTTACCTAAACTAGCAGCCTGTAGGTATAACTCAATTCATTACATTTTATTCAACTAGGGTTTACTTAGTTAATCACCAACCATCAATTTCATGTAAATATCATTTTAAATACTGTTGTAATCAATATATGAATTCATATATAATAAATTATTCAAACTACAAGTTCAATTAATTCAATTAATTACAAGTTCATTATCAATTCATTCTATAAAGTTAAGTTAAGGAGTTAATTATTTCCATATACCAAAAAACCTGTTAAAATTGCTGGAGGAAGGCAAAAGAGTTAATGCGTCCTGGAATTTGAACTACTGAGGATTCCCAATAAATTAAAAATTATCCAAATTCAATGGAGAATTTAAGAGGTTTCAAACTCCAATTGCTTTGTCCTGTGTGGGAAATGATATCTTAAATCCTCAGTGCAGCATCCCAGTTTTTGTCTCTTATGGAGGAATTGCTACAGCGCTATTAAAGAATTAAGAGTTAAGATTAAGTGCTCTGTGTGAGATTGGAACCGCTTTGGAGAAATAGATGTGTATGGGCAAATTTCTCTTTGACTGGACAACTTATATGCACAGTGATAGCATTTGGTAGATTTTAACTGCAGCAAGGCATACTCACCTTTTCTTTTCAATTGCTTCCTCCACTCGGCGCCCTGAGGAAGCCAGTCATGACGAAACACATGTAGGTGATGGCTTGGAGGAAGAAATTCAACATCCCTGATTGAATACAGCCGTGAGGAGGAACCACTTGGAAAAAACTACTGAAGCAGTTTGAGGACACACAGACGGATCCTGTCTGTAGTAGAGGACCAAGAGATCATGAGCAATGCTTTAAAAGAATCCTATTTTGTGGACTTCTTTAGGGATGCACCAGAAGCTTCTAGGGATGACCGGAGGATGAAGACTTAGAGGCACCTAAAATATATGAGCCCATCCCATCATTTGAACAGCTATCAGAGAGGCTTGACCTGTATATGCAACATTATAATGAAGCTGTGAGGGGGATCAAGAATGGATCTGGTGTTTTTCAAGGTAAAATTTATATTTAATTTCCATGTCTGTAGTATTGTTTTACTTAGCTAACAACTGAAGCAAGGAAAGATGTGTGGTAAATGCACAGAAATAGTTTTTTTCTCTCAATGTGAACAGTAATCACATTTGCCATTATCTTTCACTTCGTACATAGTGGGGTTCAAACTGAATGTACATGGGATAATCTGATGGAAAAACCTGAGAGGTGATTTGCTGCCCTATAACATTCATGATCAAAGATACTTTCCAGGAGGCTGATCAATATTTGACTCTGCCCAAATCAGATACTTACTTGCTGTAACAAGCAGTGACCACATAAGAAATGCATAAACCCTTTTCACCTTTTTTGTGAGCTTCCTGCCAAATGTAATTATTTTCTCCAATGAATAGTGTTAAATCATTAGAAGTCCTGGGTACACATTTGCTTGAAAAATACTCCTGAAAGGTTAAACACCATTTTAGCAGTAATTTGTATCAGCAATATTGTATCTTTCTGGGCACACATCCATGTCCTGTGGTGTGCTAAATTTCAGTGGGCGATTTAAAACATTGTCACATCTGAGCCTATACCTTGCATTGCCATTGGAACCTGCATGAATAACTTTGCTTGTTATTTGCTTGGCATTGTTTATAATTGTTCAAAACTTGAACATGTATAGGTTTTTTTGTTTATAGTTCTTTTTGTATAATATCATAGATTTACAGTGTGATTTCTGCGATATTATTCACTCGATTGAAATAGTGTTTTACAGCCATTTTACAGATATTACATGTTCAATTGCAAAATGAAAAGAGTTTATAATTCTGGTAACATATTCTTTCTCTTTCCTCACTCTCAATCTATTTCAATAGATGTTCATAGATTTATTGTATGACATACTCATTTAAATATATTCTGGGCCTTATACATGCAAAACAAGAAATTATTTTTCCACCACATGTAAAAAAGTTGAACAGTACTGTCTGTGCTAAGCAGAGACTCCAGTAAACTAGCACCCTCTTGTGACCATGTTTCCATGAAAAAATGGTGGTAAAACCATCTTTTGGATATGGAAAAACTATGGGGCCAGTTAAGGCACTTCATTGACCAGGAATGTATCTTATTGAATAAAAGTGTGTGGGGTATATTTATCAAAAAGTGAAGTAAAAGATCACCACAGTCCACTAGAGTGATATACCGTATACTCTCCATTCATTTCTATGAGATTTTTAAAGTCGTATTTATCAAAGGGTGGACTTTCACTTTCACCCTTTGATAAATAAGCCTTTAAAAATCCCATAGAAATGAATGGAGAGAGGCAGTGTTTCACTCTAGCGGACTGTGGTTAACTCTAACTTCACTCTTTGATAAATTTACCCCTGTGTATGTATGGCTGTTTAAGCCTTTTGGTCCAGGCAACCATGAAGAAATCCAGCATGGTTAAGAAACTAAATCTGGGTTTCAGGAATAAACATTATTAGTTGAGGTATTTATCTTGAGTGGGCTTTCTTAAATAATTAAGTTTTTCTTATGTAAGAAAGCCCACTTGGGGAAAAACATCTAAAATAAAACCCTGCATGAGTTTGTTAATGCATGATTGCTTATTCATAAATTGCCCTCCCTTTACTTAATAAAATGCATTTTTTATGAATACATACAGTAACTTGTCAGTTAAGTGCCCAATTATTAAATGTTGGTATGAAAAATATAAAAAATAGCAAATAACATAAGGGATAGAGAAATTGGATTGTATCACTTGTAATGGAAAAGTTGTACATAACTGCAATATACTATTATTCAATATTAAACCTAAATATTTAAAAAAAATGCGAGGCAAATCACACTTGCTAGAGGGGATCATGCAGTAGAGGTTGCTGATGTAAACATTTTACATTCTAAAGAGAGGTTATTTAATCATAGTCACCAATCAGATGTTTCCTTTTAAACAAATGACCAATAAAGGCTAAGGCTAATTACTTATTAGACTTATTACTATGGGGTATTAGACCTGGTGATTTTTTTTTTATTACATTACCCCATAATTGTTCTTTTTCAATGTTTTCTGTTGAGATATTGTAAAAGTGTATAAACCTGTAATTTGTGAAGACACTTGCATTTGCAAACTGTAATTTTTATTATTGATGTTTCATTCACGGCAAATTTCCACATTTCGCCATCCGCAAATATTTTCATAAAACTGCAGAAAATTTGCCAGTGAAAAATCCACCGCAACAAAGAAAAAATAGATGTGTGTCAAAATTGACTGTAATGCATTTGGACAAAATAGTCGGGAATCTTTTCGTTGTTTCACGAATTATTTGGTGAAGCGAAACTGGACAGATTCACCCATCACTACTTATCAACAATCTTGTGACACAATCTTAAAAAAACCCCTGTGTAATAAACAGCGATGCTTACCCTGGTGGTCCAGTGGCCTTCCCTGGTGCTCTAGTGGTTAGCAGAGACGCATGCAGCGGCTCTGGCGTGGTCGCCCGCTGCGTGCGTTCTGCCTCCTTCAGTGCCGGTTCCCCTATGGCGCGCGCCGGTGCGCTTCATGGTTTTTGCGCTGGCGTGATGACGTCACGCGCAAGGGCGTGGATTTCAAAAGTATAAAAGGGGAATTCATTGTGCATATGATTCTATTGTGATTCTATTTGTTAAGTTCCTAGGTGCCTTGCTATTGTGAATTCTAACTGATATTCTGGTTTTGACCCTTGCTCTGTCTATTTACTGCTCTCCAATCCTGATCCTGTCTATCTGCGACTACTCTGACCTCTCTAATCCTGACCCTGCATTAAAATCCTGAATTAAAATTCATTTTTGGAAAGAGCAAACAGATTTTCATTTTTATTTTAAAATTTGCTGTGGGTTAGACACTTTCTTAGTTTCCCAGGTGCCCTCAGCCATGTGACTTGTGATCTGATAAACTTGAGATGCTCTTTACAGCTGCACTGCAAGTAGGAGTGATATCACCCCTACCCTCCCCCCCCCCCAGCAGAGAACTGAAAGCACAGTATCAGGCACAATGACCTGAGATGCCTACACACAATTATAATGTAACAAATACACTTATTAATTCAAGAATAACATTTTAAATGGTAGAAAGGTAGAAGTGACATAGTAACATAGTAAGTTAGGTTGAAAAAAGACACACGTCCATCAAGTTCAACCTTTTAACACTTTTTTTTAACCTGCCTAACTGCTAGTTGATCCAGAGGAAGGCAAAAATCCCCATCTGAAGCTTCTCCTTCCTGACTCCAAAATGGCAATTGGACTAGTCCCTGGATCAACTTGTACTATGATCTATCTTCCATATCCCTGTATTCCCTCACTTGCTTAAAAGCAATCCAGACAAATCTCCTCTTCTAATCTTCCCACAATGCCTTCCCGCCGGCTAGAACCTAAATCGCCGACGGGATGGCACTCAGAGCACTTCATTTTCCGAAGTCGCCGAAGTTTCCTCATGAGGCAACTTAGGGCAACTTTGAAAAACGAATTGCTCTGAGTTCCATCACGCCGGCGATTTAGTTTCTAGCCGGCGGGAAGGCAGTTCGGGGAGATTACTCGCCCAAAGAAGATGCGATTTGTTGCCGGGCAACTGAATCTCCCCGAATCTCCATGTGTGTCTCTGCCCTAAAGCTATCTAATGTATCAGCCTGTACAACTGATTTAGGGAGAGAATTCCACATATTCACAGCTCCCACTGTAAAAAACTCATTCCGAATATTTAGGCGGAACATCTTTTCTTCTAATCGAAATGGGTGACCTTGCGTCAGCTGGAAAGACCTACTGGTAAATAAAGCATTAGAGAGATTATTATATGATCCCCTTATATATTTATACATAGTTATCATATCAACCCTTAAGCGCCTCTTCTCCAGTGTGAACATCCCCAATTTGGCCAGTCTTTCCTCATAGTTAAGATTTTCAATACCTTTTACCAGCTTAGTTGCCCTTCTCTGTCCCCTCTCTAATACAATAATGTCCTGTTTGAGTATTAGAGACCAAAACTCTAGCGAGTGAGCTCTAGCGTTACTTTCATCCTAGCGATACTTTGTTAACATACTTACACTTATGTCAATTTTAATATGGCGTGTACATAAAGGGCATATGTATGTTTTTATTAGTGATGGTGAAATTGCTGGATGAGGTTTTTTTTCCTCAAAAAAATGGTGTTTTCCCCCTTTTAAAACTTCCACCAGTAAAAAATCGGACTTTAATAATTAACCCCCTAAAGGTATGACGATAGAAATTACGGATCCCATACCTGTATCATAAATATTACTTTTTGCTGTTTGGTCTGGAGGAGAGCTAGACATTTATTACTTCAGGAATCATCTACGGATGCTTCTTGCTTAGCTCTATTGCCCTGTCATACTGAATGATAGAACTTAGCAGGGAAGCATCAAAAGACCTTCTGCAGCAATAGCTTTCGACATTCTAGAGCAATTTGGCATTGCTATTCTCTGGGCAAAAAAAATGAGCTACAGGCATATTCTCATAATTTTGATTATATCCTGTATAAAAATATGCCATGAACAATGCCAGCTTGCATATCAGTCTGTATTGAACAATGCAGAACAAAAATGTTTAGGGCCATTAACATAGAAAAATCTAAAAACACTTTACATTTTAAGATGATTTGTATCTGGTCAACATAAATAATTGAATTATTTCTTGTCATAAACCTTTTTCTATGAGATATATTTTATCATATCTTTGCAGATTTATAAATGCGTTTTGACACCTTATACATATTACAAATTTTGATTCTAAATTTATTATCTATCTGCTGTGCATAAGGATGCCTATACATGTATTTATGTATTCTTATTACATAATGGAACAGGGGTAGGCTTCAGACTTACTACAGCGAAGAGTTAAGTGCCTCAAAACAACTGGACAGTTCAAAGCCAGGCAGTTGGTATGATCAGCTCAGCTTGCCTTCTGCAAAAATATTAATTACTACTTTAAGGGGCAGATTTATCAAGGATCGAATGAAAATTGGAATTCAAATTTCGAGTTTATTTTAGTGTAATTCGACTAGGGAATAGTCCAAATTCAATTTGAGTTTAAAAAATGTTTAAATTCGTATTTTGAAATTTATCATCATCATTTGAATTTGCCATCTAAAAGCTGACAAATTTGTGTTTTACCCTATGGGGACCCCCTACAATCAATTTGGAGTAGTTTGGTGGACTTTTGAAATAAAAAAAAAATTATTTTGTGAAAAAACTCTAATTGAATTAGATCAATTCAATTCAAATTAGATTCAAGTTTGGAGGTCGATCCTATTTACCCGAATTCTTTTAAAAAAATGAATTTTTAAATAATTTTTTTTTTCTGAATTTTGAGTTTATGGGAGTTTTTAGAAACTCCCATAAACTTGAAATTCGACCCCTGATAAATCTGCCCCAAGTGCCAGTTAGCTTGCAGAGAAAAATAAGATAACAGTTAGCACTAGGGTAATGTCTCAAGGAACATTTATCTACCCTCATATTTCAGCAAGAGTAGACCAGCACAATACCCTTCTGTGATGAGTGCATTTTTGGGTCAAAAACTGCCTGTAGTGGAGAAGTGTTTCTCCATTGGCTGAAATATGCTAGCTGTGGAATGTGTGCTATAGACTTTACTTGAATAAGGTGGGTGTTTTGAAGGTATATTTCACCTGTTTAGGTATTTACAACTGTTCTGAAGGAATCCATATTTATTAAACACAGATGCTGAAAAAAGATTTGCTTTCTGTTAAACTACATTTAGGTATAAAAAGTCAGTAATGTAACCGTACTTTAAAAACAGAGATGACTAATGTTTTGATTTTGGCATAAAACTAGAGTAACACATGTCTAAATGCAATTTAAACTCTACATTTTAAGAAACTGGTAAATGTTAAATGTTGCTATTACTAATATGTGTGTGTGTGTTTGTTTATATATTTGCTTTCTGATCAGCTTCTTTATTTTATCCTTTTAGGATGCAGTGATTCATCTAGTTAAAATCTTTCGCATTATCAGAACCCCACAAGGTAACGCATTGCTCGTTGGTGTTGGAGGATCTGGGAAGCACAGCCAGAGTTGACTAGATTGGCTTCATATAGTGTTGAATATCAGAGTTTTCAGATAACTCTGACAAGGTATTTGCTGTCACAGATTTGTCGCTGTGCTATTTCAAAAATTACATTGCTGCCTGCCTGCCTGCTGTGTCGAGGAGGCACAAAGGCATTTCCAGAGTCACCATCAGGGAGTACTGTTTTCAAGGGGCCCTTGTGTCACTTATAGAAACATATGTTACTTATAATAATAACTTAGGTCTCATTCAGTGTCAACACAGAGCAGCTTGACAGAGACAGGTGGGTGAGAAGGGTTAAACATAGGGCAAACTCCATTAACCACCAATTAATTAAAAAATTAAGGTAAATTCCACTGATCCACTGACGAAATGACTGACTAATTAGTACATGAATTAATTGAACTATTTATATGAATTGCTTGATACAGAGTCATATAGGCTAAGCAGAGAAATTGCACTTGTCACATACCATTTAAGAACAATGGGCACTTGTTCTGTGTCTGAGCATATTCAGCTAATGAGACGTATGCTCCTACAGCAAAATAATGAATAATTGCAGGTTTCTATATATGTCTTGCCAGAATGACAGGTTTTATCCAATAAAAAAATTTCTGACCGATAGCTCTAAATCAATATAATGATCTAGCCAGTAATGATTCTAACTCCTTAAAGACACTCATTAAGGCAGACTTGCAATGTCTCACTTTGAATCCTCTAGAGCTTTTTATAATATGATGAGACAACAGCAAAGGTTGGTGAAAAACATGTATTATCTTGACCTCCTGCTTCAACTGGATTCCTGTTCCTTCTTCATAATAAATGAGTTATTAGGTTGAAAGGAGAGTTTGATTTTTCTATGGGCTTAAGAGTTCTCCCTAAAGTAAACAGCAAGCACATTGCAATCTACAGGATTTTTCCCCCTATTTCTTACATAGAGATGTCGCGAACTGTTCGCCGGCGAACTTGTTCGCGCGAACATCGGGTGTTCGCGCTCGCCGGAAGTTCGCGAACGTCGCGCGACGTTCGCCATTTTGGGTTCGCCATTGTTGGCGCTTTTTTTTGCCCTCTCACCCCAGACCAGCAGGTACATGGCAGCCAATCAGGAAGCTCTCCCTGGACCACTCCCCTTCCCTATAAAAACCGAAGCCCTGCAGCGTTTTTTCACTCTGCCTGTGTGTGCTGAAGAGATAGTGTAGGGAGAGAGCTGCTGCCTGTTAGTGATTTCAGGGACAGTTGAAAGTTTGCTGGCTAGTAATCGTTTTGATACTGCTCTGTTATTGGAGGGACAGAAGTCTGCAGGGGTTTGAGGGACATTTAAGCTTAGGTAGCTTTGCTGGCTAGTAATCTACCTTCTACTGCAGTGCTCTGTATGTAGCTGCAGTGGGCAGCTGTCCTGCTTCTGATCTCATCTGCTGACTGCTGCAATAACAGTAGTCCTTGTAAGGACTGCTTTTATTTATTTTTTTGTTGTTTTACTACTACTACTACTACTACTACTATAAGAGCCCAGTGCTATTAGTCTAGCAGTGTTGGGGAGTGGACTGGTGTGCTAATCTGCTGCTCCTAGTAGTCAGCAGCACCAACTTAATTTTTTTTTAATATATTTTTTTTTATTTACTTTTTTTTATTATACGCTGTATAGTGTTAGTTACCTTTTAGCATTATGCCTGTAGCATTATTCACAGTTTTCTTCACCCGCATCTAGCTGTGTGACCTGTTCACATCTGTCTAAATTCCATAATATACCGTCTCCAGAAAAACACCGAGACTTTTTTAGCAGCCATATATTTTACGTATCCGTATCCACGCTGTAGTAGTGTATACGTTGACCTTGTAGGCTTATTTGCACAGTGTTTTCTTCAACCCGCCACCTAGCTGTGTGACCTTGTTCACATTCTGTCTAAATATCCATAATATTACCGTCTCCAGAAAAAACACCGGAGTCACTTTTTTCAAGCAGCATTATATATTTTACGTAATCCGTATCCACCGCTGTAGTAGTGTATACGTTGGCCTTGTAGGCATTATTTGCACACTGTTTTCTTCAACCCGCCATCGAGCTGTGTGACCTTGTTCACCATTCTGTCTAAATATCCATAATATTACCGTCTCCAGAAAAAACACCGGAGTCACTTTTTTCAAGCAGCATTCATATATTTTACGTAATCCGTATCCACCGCTGTAGTAGTGTATACGTTGACCTTGTAGGCATTATTTGCACACTGTTTTCTTCAACCCGCCATCGAGCTGTGTGAGCTTGTTCACATTTTGTCTAAATATTGCATAATATTATCGTCTCTAGAAAAACACTTGAGTACTTTTTTCAAGCAGCATTCATATATTTTACGTAATCCGTATCCACCGCTGTAGTAGTGTATACGTTGACCTTGTAGGCATTATTTGCACACTGTTTTCTTCAACCCGCCATCGAGCTGTGTGACTTGTTCACATTTTGTCTAAATATTGATAATATTATCGTCTCTAGAAAAACCACTTGAGTTACTTTTTTTCAAGCAGCATTCATATATTTTACGTAATCCGTATCCACCGCTGTAGTAGTGTATACGTTGACTTTGTAGGCATTATTTGCACACTGTTTTCTTCAACCCGCCATCTAGCTGTGTGCTTGTTAATTCTGTTAAATATAATATTCGTCAGAAAAACCAACTGAGTTATTTTTTTTAGCGCATTAGTATTTTTACGTAATCCGAAAGCCAGGCCGCTGAGTAGTAACGTGACCTTGTAGGCATTATTTGCCGGCTGTTTTCAACCGCATCGCTGTGTGCCCTTAGTCTAAATTGCCAGTTTAAAAAACCAACTGACCTTTATTCCGCAAAATGTGTTGTTTTTTTAAAAATAATGCCAGGCAAAGGCAGGCCGCCACGCAGAGGCCGTGCTAGGGGCCGTGCTGCTATGCAATCCTGTGCCCTAGCAAATTGCCCAGTTTTAAAAAGCCAATGACCCTGAACTCCCAAAATGCTGAAGAGGTAGTTGACTGGCTTACACAGCACACCCCATCCTCTACCGTTTCTAACTTTACCACAACATCCTCCTCATCCTCCACTGCTATGGCCACCCACGTAACACTTCCTCCACCACCGGTGCCCCTTCTTCACTGGGGTCAGAGGAGTTATTTTCCAATGAGTTTCTTGAACTGAGTAATGCGCAACCATTATTGCCAGAAGAAGATGAAGGAGATGAGGACCTTACACCAGATTTAATTCTGGCAGAGAACACGATAGAGATGGACATAATGAGTGATGAGGAGGAGGTCCCCGCTGCTGCTTCCTTCTGTGATGTGTCAGAAGAAATTGATGCATCTGAGGAGAATGATGATGAGGAGATTGATGTTTTGTGGGTGCCTAGTAGAAGAGAGCAAGAGGAGGGTAGTTCAGATGGAGAGACGGAGAGTCAGAGAGGCAGTAGGAGAATAAGACTTAGAAGAAGCAGGGAGGACAGCCCGCAGGGATCAGCAGGGCAACAACATGTATCGGCACCTGTGTTCAGCCGGCCAACGCACCCGCCATTGCCGCCAATACCGCCAACTCCGCCAACTTCTACTGTTACCGCCAGATCGCACACTTCCAAAAAGTCAGCAGTGTGGGATTTTTTTAATGTGTGTGCCTCTGACAAAAGCATTGTAATTTGCAATGAGTGCAGTCAGAAACTGAGCCTTGGTAAGCCCAACAGCCACATAGGTACAACTTCTATGCGAAGGCACATGAGCGGCAAGCACAAAGCACTTTGGGAGCAACACCTCAAAGGCAACAGGCAAACTAAAAGCCACACTCCTTCTGGTCCAGCATCTTACTGCTCTACCTCTGCTCTCCTTGACCCGTCTGAACCACCCTCCACTCCGCCTTCCACCTTGACCACCTGTTCCCATTCCCAGTCATCTGCCACCAGCCAAGTTTCTGTGAAGGCCATGTTTGAGCGTAAGAAGCCAATGTCTGACTGTCACCCCCTTGCCCGGCGTCTGACAGCTGGCTTGTCTGCACTCTTAGCCCGCCAGCTTTTACCATACCAGCTGGTGGACTCTGAGGCCTTCCGCAAATTTGTAGCAATTGGGACACCGCAGTGGAAGGTACCCAGCCGCAATTTTTTTTCTAAAAAGGGAATACCACACCTGTACCAACATGTGCAGAGCCAAGTTACCGCATCTCTGTCACTTAGTGTTGGGCCAAAGGTCCATATGACTACTGACGCATGGTCCTCCAAGCATGGTCAGGGCAGGTATGTCACCTACACTGCCCACTGGGTGAACTTGGTAATGGCTGGGAAGCAGGGAATGGTAGCTCAACAACAACAGTGGAGTTGGTGTCACCGCCACGGATTGCACGCGGTTCTGCCACCACCTCTACTCCTCCATCGCTCTCTACCTCGTCTTCTTCTTCTTCTTACTCTGCTGCTGGGTCCTCCTTCTCCTCCTCCACACCTGTGCACCCCCAGCTCCCCTAGGCTATTCGACGTGCCAGGTACGCCGTTGTCACGCTGTCTTGGGGATGACGTGCCTGGAAAGCAAAAACCATACCGGATCTGTACTCCTGTCATCTCTGCAGTCACAGGCCGATCGGTGGCTGACCCCACACCAACTGCAGATCGGAAAAGTGGTGTGTGACAATGGAAGCAATCTGTTGGCAGCGTTGAGACTAGGCAATTTAACACATGTGCCCTGCATGGCACATGTGTTAAATTTAATAGTCCAACGTTTTGTCTCCAAGTACCCAGGATTCCAGGACGTTCTCACCCAGTCCAGAAAGGTGTCGGCCCATTTCAGACGTTCCTACACAGCCATGGCACGCCTTGCTGACATTCAGCAGCGCTACAACATGCCAGTCAGGCGTTTGATTTCTGACAGCCAGACTCGCTGGAATTCAACGCTCCTTATGTTGGAACGTCTGCTGCAACAACAAAGGGCCGTCAACGAGTACCTTTTTGAACTGGGTGGTAGGACTGGATCTGCACAGCTGGGGATTTTTTTCCCCCGTTACTGGGTGCTTATGCGCGATGCCTGCAGGCTCATGCGACCTTTTGAAGAGGTGACAAATATGGTCAGTCGCACCGAAGGCACCATCAGCGACCTAATACCCTTCGCTTTCTTCCTGGAGCGTGCCGTGCGACGAGTGACAGATGAGGCTGTAGACCAGCGTGACGAGGAGCTGGAAGCGCACGATTTCTGGTCGGAATCACCAGAACGAACCCAGGCACCTGCTGCAACGCAGGGAGAGGTGCCAGAAGTGGAGTCAGAGGAGGAAGGTGGCTTTGTGGAGGAGGAGGAGGAGGACCAACAGGAGCAGGCTTCCCAGGGGGCTAGTGGTGACCTTTTGGGGACCCCTGGTCTTGTACGTGGCTGGGGGGAGGAGACCGTGGATGATGCAGTCCTTGATAATGAGGAAGCGGAGATGGATAGCTCTGCATCCAACCTTGTGAGAATGGGGTCTTTCATGCTGTCATGCCTGTTGAAGGACCCCCGTATCAAGAGGCTTAAGGAGAAGGACCTGTACTGGGTCGCAACGCTACTAGACCCTCGGTACAAGCATAAAGTGTCAGAAATGTTACCAACATACCACAAGTCCGAAAAGATGCGGCATTTACAAACCAGCCTGCAAAACATGTTGTACAATGCTTTTAAGGGTGATGTCACTTCAGGAACTCATCAACATTCCAGGGGCAGAGGTGCCAGTAATCCTGCCACGAGCACACCTGCAAGGACAAAGCCCTTTGGCCAGTCTGTAACGTCAGACATGCAAATGTTTTTCTGTCCAAGGCAGCGCCACAACCCTTCTGGATCCACCCTCAAAGAACGCCTCGACCGGCAGGTAGCGGACTACCTGGCATTAACTGCAGATATCGACACTCTGAGGAGCGATGAACCCCTGGACTACTGGGTGCGCAGGCTTGATCTGTGGCCAGAGCTGTCACAATTTGCCATGAACCTCTTGTCTTGCCCAGCCTCAAGTGTGCTCTCAGAAAGGACCTTCAGTGCAGCAGGAGGGATTGTAACTGAGAAGAGAACTCGCCTAGGTCACAAAAGTGTCGATTACCTGACCTTTATTAAAATGAATGAGGGGTGGATCTCGGAGGGTTACTGCACGCCGGAAGACTTGTTCTGACTTCTATGCAGCTGTCCTTCTCTTCAAGCCTCATGACTCCACACACAGCTGTCCTTTAGCGTCCTCCTCCTCCCTCCGCCACCGTTACAAACTAGGGTGCAAACCCTACTGGTTTAATTTTTTCTGGCCTCTGTGCTTCAGTGGCTGCAACCAAAAAAACTGGGCAAACAATGTCTACAAGGTCAACGTATGGCAAAAAATGACTATTTTCAGCATTTATATGGCATATTTTTTCTGGCAACTGTGCTTCAGTGGCTGCATCCAAAAAAATGCATATTTTCTGCATTTATATGGCATAATTTTTCTGGCCTCTGTGCTTCAGTGGCTGCAACCAAAAAAATGCATATTTTCTGCATTTATATGGCATAATTTTTCTGGCCTCTGTGCTTCAGTGGCTGCAACCAAAAAAATTTATATTTTCAGCATTTATATGGCATAATTTTTCTGGCAACTGTGCTTCAGTGGCTGCGACCAAAAAAATGACTATTTTCAGCATTTATATGGCATATTTTTTCTGGCCTCTGTGCTTCAGTGGCTGCGGCCAAAAAAACTGGGCAAACAATGCCTACAAGGTCAACGACGTTGACCTTGTAGGCATTGTTTGCCCAGTTTTTTTGGCCGCAGCCACTGAAGCACAGAGGCCAGAAAAAATATGCCATATAAATGCTGAAAATAGTCATTTTTTGCCATACGTTGACTCAACGTATATGGCAAAAAATGACTATTTTCAGCATTTATATGGCATATTTTTTCTGGCAACTGTGCTTCAGTGGCTGCGACCAAAAAAATGCATATTTTCTGCATTTATATGGCATAATTTTTCTGGCCTCTGTGCTTCAGTGGCTGCAACCAAAAAAATTTATATTTTCAGCATTTATATGGCATAATTTTTCTGTCAACTGTGCTTCAGTGGCTGCGACCAAAAAAATGCATGTTTTCTGCATTTATATGGCATAATTTTTCTGGCCTCTGTGCTTCAGTGGCTGCAACCAAAAAAGTTTATATTTTCAGCATTTATATGGCATAATTTTTCTGTCAACTGTGCTTCAGTGGCTGCGACCAAAAAAATGCATATTTTCTGCATTTATATGGCATAATTTTTCTGGCCTCTGTGCTTCAGTGGCTGCAACCAAAAAAATTTATATTTTCAGCATTTATATGGCATAATTTTTCTGGCAACTGTGCTTCAGTGGCTGCGTCCAAAAAAACTGGGCAAACAATGTCTACAAGGTCAACGTATGGCGAAAAATGACTATTTTCAGCATTTATATGGCATATTTTTTCTGGCAACTGTGCTTCAGTGGCTGCGTCCAAAAAAACTGGGCAAACAATGCCTACAAGGTCAACGTATGGCAGTTGTTTAAAGAGAACAGCAGATTACTAGCCAGCAAAGCTACCTAAGCTAAAATGTCCCTCAAATCCCTGCAGACTTCTGTCCCTCCAATACAGAGCAGTATCAAGCAGATTACTAGCCAGCAAACTTACTATCATCTGTCCCTGAAATCACTAACAGCTCTCCCCCTACACTATCTCTTCCAAGCACACACAGGCAGATTTTTCAGATACATTTTTGCCCTTGATCCCCCTCTGGCATGCCACTGTCCAGGTCGTTGCACCCTTTAAACAACTTTAAAATCATTTTTCTGGCCAGAAATGTCTTTTCTAGATGTTAAAGTTCGCCTTCCCATTGAAGTCTATGGGGTTCGCGAACCGTTCGCGAACCGCTCGCGTTTTTGCGCAAGTTCGCGAATATGTTCGCGAACTTTTTTTCCGACGTTCGCTACATCCCTATTCTTACATTTCAGCATCTGTTATCAAGCTAGTCAGAAGCTGCCAGGAGAAAAGGATTTGCAGTCAGTTTTCAAAATGTACAAGTCTAAATTGCTGCAAAAGACAAGTATGTGTGATATGATTGAAAGGCAATTGTCATTCTGTGGCTTTTGCAATCCATCTCCAGGACTGCCTGTGAAAATTCACATCTGCTTATGTGCACTTGAATAATGATACAGGTTACATTTAATTGATGTATTTTATGTGTATAGAGTATATTTAGATATAAAGAGTTAAAATATGCATGTGTAGTGATTTATTGAATGATTGATTCTTTTGATGGAGACCCATCCAAGGGCTTCTACTAACCTGGGAAACCATATGGGCTATTCATCAGTGACCTTAAACATCATCTGATTTTCCGTTTCCTAAAAGTACATGAATAAAACCTAGTTAAAATGAAACAAAAGCGATTATACGGTAATTGGTCCTGTATTTATTGAAAACCAGTAATCCAATACCTGTGTGTGGCAAAAGTAAGTGAATTAATTTATTATAATTATCATATAATTTAAAGGTGAAATCAGATTCTGGTATTTTCAGTTAATGGAATGACAATTAGTTGTGGAGAAGATACCCTAATGTATTTAAAGATGTGGTTCACTTTTAAATTCATTTTTATGTTATAGAATGGCCAATTCTAAGCAACTTTTCAATTGGTTGTCATCATTTATTTTTTATAATTTTTTAAATCATTGCCTTTTTTCTGACTCTCTGCAGCTTTCAAATGGGAATCTAAAAACAAATGCTCTGTAAAGTTACAAATCTATTATTATTTCTACTTTTTATTATTCATATTTCTATTTAGGCTGTCTCCTATTCATTTTCCAGTTTCCTACTCAAATCAGTGTATAGTTGCTATGGTAATTTGGACCATCGCAACAAGATTGTTGAAATTGCTGACAGGAGAGTTACTGAATAAAAAGCTAAATAACTCAAGAATCACAAATAATAAAAAATGAAAACCAATTGCACATTGTCTCAGAATATCACGCTCCACATCATACTAAAAGTTATCTCAGAGGTTAACAACCCCTTTAAAGAACGGGGATCCAGCAAAGCCTTATTACACATACAACATATTTATAGATGTGCATCATGGCTCGAACAAAGGAGTTGTCTGAGGGCCTAAGAAAAATGAGCTGATGCCCATAAAGTTGGAAAAGGTTACAAGACTATCTCTAAAGAGTTTGTACTCCACCACTCAACAGTCTCAGACAGACTGTGTACAATTCAAGGAAAGAATTAACGTACACAGAAGTGTTAGAAGGTGTCTAATAGTCCGATGGGTTACAAAGGAACTCAGGGTAACTTCTAAGCAACTGAAGGCCTGTCTCACATTGGCAAATATTGATGGTCATGAGTCCACCATCAGAAGAACACTGAACAACAAGGGTGTGTATGGCAGAGTAGCAAGGAGAAAGCCACTGCTCTCCCCAACAAATACTACTTTACAGTTTGCTAAAGATCATGTTGACAAACCAGAAAGATACTGGAAAAATGTTTTGTGTAAAGAGCCAAAATAAACATTTTTGGCCTAAATAAGGAGCATTACATTTGGAGAAAGAAAAGCAATGCATTCAAGAACATATGAACCATATCCCATTCTGAAACATGGTGCAGGGAGTTTTCTGATTTGGGCCTGTTTTGCTTCACCTAGACCTGGACAGCTTGTCATCACTTGATAGATCAATGAATTCTGAACTATACCAGAAAATTCTAAAGGAAAATGTCAAGACATCTGTCAGTAAACTGAATCTCAAGAGTCATGCAGCAAGACAACAATCCTAAACACCCAAGTCGTTCTACAAAAGAATGGTTAATGAAGAATAAAGTGAATGTTCTGGAATGGACAAGTCAAAGTCCTGACCTTAATCCAACAGAAATTTTGTGAAAGACCTAAAGCAAGCTGTTCATACAGTATGAGGAAACCCAACAACATCCAAGAGGTGAAGCTTTATAGAGGAATTGATGAATGGGATAAAATTCCTCCAAGTTGATGTGCAGGACTGATCAACAGTTACAACAAACTTTTAGTTGCAGTTATTGCTGCACAAGCGGGTCACAGCAAATACTGAGCGGAAGTAAGTGAATACTGATTCAGTATTTTAAACTCAGCTGATTTATAATATCCATATATTTTACAATAGTGCAATGTTTACTTCAGTCCTAGCCATATCTGTTAATCATAAGGTAGCATTTACTGGTCCTTTCCTCAAGAGCTGGCTGTGATAACATAGGGTAAGTTTTTGGTTCCAAAGGACTAGGGGGCAGATTTACTAAAGAGTGAATTGGCTAACGCTAGCAACTTTTCGCCAGCGTTGCCACCCACAGGGACATCACCAATTCACTAACAGGCGCAGGCGCCAATCTGCTAGCGAACGGGACTGTCGGTAGCGGTCATTCGCACTCTATCACCAGACAACTTTGCGATCTTGCAAACGAACGTAACTCCACAATTTCACTAAAATGCAGGTTTTACTGAACGTTACTTCTACTCTTTCTACTCTTTCGCCAGAGTTGCCTTCACCACCTCAGACCAGGTGAAGTGCTATAAAGCAGCTAGATCTTCCACATACATCATATGCTGCGTGCTGAAAATGCATTAAAGTTCAAAAAACACTGGCGACTTTTCCTTTTTTTAAGCAGGATTGACTGCAAAAGTTCTAACTCACTTTTTTGGGTAAGCGGTTTTCTCCACAAATTTTATTACATATAGAACATTAATTTTACAGTGGGCTCATGTGCAGAGCATTATATTAACTCTCTAGTGTTTATTAAGGTACCCTGGACATGTGTAATATAAACCGGTAACTTAAACCATTTGCAGCAACATTTATAATGAAGATGTCCATACAACTTTAAATTTCCCACCCTATGCAAATTGACCTAAGTGCAAGATCACTAGCGAAGTTTTGCTAGGCATAAATGAATGCTAGTGCATCTTCGCTATGAAATGCTTGCACAGCTAAAGTAACGAATCCCTGGGAGTCAGCCCTTGTCAGCATGTATTAGCTCTAGAATTACCACAGTTGTCCAAGTAACCGATGGAGCGATCAAAGGAACCATAACTGTGGTTTTGTAAAAAAAAAACTCACATTTTAGTGAATTAGCGTATTCACCGCGTATTTGGGCCTGTCAAAGTGGTGCGATGGGTGCGAAGCAGCCGCTGGCGACAATTCACCCTTCAGTAAATCTGCCCCTATGAGTTTGCACAGCAGTGACACTATTTGACCATAAAGTATGTTGACATCCACATCTTATTCCTACCCGAAGAATACACAGCAGCCATACACAGCAGATTTAAGATGCTGATTTGAGTCCTTTAAACCAAATCAGCAGCTTATTTTCTCCTGTATGGGGGGGGGGGTCCTCTGACAGGGCTACCCTACCGATATCTGGCCAAAAATTAGCCAAGCTGATTTGGGCAGGTTTGATTTTCATGTTGGATCAAGGACCACATCAACGATCCCCAACAGCTCAGTAGTTATTATCTCATCATTTTCCCTAGCCCTAGATATTGGTTTAGCCGGATATTGCCCACATAGTGAGCATATCAGCAGAAAGATTTGGTGACCTCTCCAAACAAGCAGATCGTATAATACATGGCCATAAATTACATACAGGTATGGGACCATTAATGCTTGGGACCTGAGATTTTCTGGATAACAGATTTTTCTGTAATTTCGATCTTCATACCTTAAGTCTACTAGAAAATCATGAAAACATTATACAAACCCAATAGGCTGGTTTAGCTTCCAGTAAGGGTTAATTATATCTTATTTGTGATCAAATACAAGGTATTGCTTAATTTTTTTTAAAAAAAATGTGGATTATTTGGATAAAACAAAGTATATGGGGGACAGCATTTTAATAATTCTGAGTTTTGTGGATAATGGGTTTCCGGACAATGGATCCCATACATGTACTTTCTGTATTTGATACAAAATTGTAGCAATTACCCACAGTGAGAAAGGATATATTTTCCACACTTGTCTGTCTCTAGAGTATCATGAAAGCTTAGCGTTAATCCTATCTAATTAATAGACAATTGCTAGAGTTCCATATGTTTGCCTTAAAAAAAGAACCTGAAGTTCAGTTTTATGAAATCTCTAAGGGGCCTTTGGTTTAAATGGGGTAAATGATTTATTCCCAGTAGTACCTAGCCTCTGATTGGAAATGTGATATTAAATTGAATCATTTGGTAAACATCTCCTCATGCAAGTTTATCTGCCCTGAGTCATTTAGGCACCAGCAAATAAACATGTAGATAAAGTTGTCTTTTTAAAATACATTTCAACAAATATTGCTTAGCAGATCTGATATACTGATTTATACATCCACCAGTTAATGCTACATTGCTGGAAAATAGTAATAATTACCATTTACTTTGAAATTGTACAAGCACAGTACCAATATAGTTAACTATACAATAGTTGCTTGACAGATCAGAGTAAAATGCCACATGTACTAATCTGTTCCTTCAGCCCAGGAATCTTATTCAAGCTCTGTTCCTTGATGCACAGCTTTATAGTGGTCCAAATCTAAATTCTACTTTAACACAGTTTACAATAATGTAGATTAACGTTGTAAGCTTGTAGGATTCAAAACAGAGACTTCAATTTTAAGGCAGTTCTACCAAAATATGGGGAGTGACCGTTCGAGCATGCAATCAAAACAGTAGTTATACATATAAATATAACTATTTCCCTGTGGCTACTACCTACCAGGCCCGGACTGAGAATTAAAATAGGCCCTGGCATTTCAGGTACAAAGAGGCCCAATCAGCCCACACAGAGGCCCAAACAGCCCCCACCAGCCCACTAAATACTGACTTTCTATGGCACCTTATAGCAGCCCCTCTGGCATTTGCCAGAACCCACAGATTGCCAGTCCGGGCCTGCTACCTACACACTTGGTGAGGTCTCTAACTTCACTGGGTCTTTTGTGGACTACCTGAAAAACAAATGCATGTTCAGGTTCTACACTCCACTTCCTCCCCCATGGACCAGTGGAATGGAGTGTCTTGCGTGTCCTTTTCCTCCAAAACACTCCTGGTCCCAACAACAATACTCTCTTAACAAACTCTCGGTTTAGCAACACCTTCCCTGAATCTAACATATCCCACTGTAGAGAAATTAAAAACAAAACTTGCCTTGTATAGTTTGCCATTGGGGATTTGCTCACTATGAACTTGTCATAAATGTCATAATTGTCTACCAAAACAAACTATTAATCAACTATTAACAATGTTCACTGATGTTTTTATCAGCATTAGATTTTTTGGCAGATTTGTTTTGTTTATCATTGGATGAGCTTTCAAAGTAGCAACTTTCTTTTAATATATAACATGCCTTATGGTAACAGCAGTATTTCAGCAGTAACATAAAGTTTATTGGATTAACAGAAAATATACAATATGCATCATAACAAAATTAGACAGATGCATAAATTTGGGCACCCCAACAGAGATATTACATTAATACTTAGTTGAGCCTCCTTTTGCAAATGTAACAGCCTCTAGACACCTCCTATAGCCTTTGATGAGTGTCTGGATTCTGGATGATGGTATTTTTGACCATTCATCCATACAAAATCACTCCCGTTCAGTTAAATTTGATGGCTACCGAGCATGGACAGCCTGCTTCAAATCATCCCATATATTTTCACTGATATTCAAGTTGAGCAACTGTGACGGCCATTCTAGAAAATTGTACTTCTCCCTCTGCATAAATGCGTTTGTAGATTTTGAACTGTGTTTAGGGTCATTGTCTTGTTGGAATATCCAACCCCTGCATAACTTCAACTTTGTGACTGATACTTGAACATTATCCTGAAGAATTTGATGATATTGGGTTGAATGCATTTGACCCTCGACTTAAACAAGGGCAGTAGGTAGCAGGTGTTATTTTTGGAATGCAGTGTTCTTCTTCCGCCATGCAAAGCTCTTTTTGTTATGACCAAATAACTAAATTTTTGTCATCAAAATGACTGTGGCTTGTCGAAATGAGCTTTTGCATACAACAAGCGACTCTGTTTGTGGCGTGAGTGCAATGCTTCTTTCTCACCCTGCCATACAGATGTTCTTTGTGCAAATTGTGCTGAATTGTAGAACGATGTACAGATACACCATCGGCAGCAAGATGTTCTTGCAGGTCTTTGGAGGTGTTCTTTGGATTGTCTGTAACATATATTTTACAATCCTCCGCATATGCCGCTCCTGTATTTTTCTTGGCCTGCCAGACCTGTGTTTTACAGTAACTGTGCCTGTGGCCTTCCCTGATTACATTCCTTACAATTGAAACTGACAGTTTAAACCTCTAAGATAACATTTTGTAGCCTTCCCCTAAACCATGATACTGAACAATCTTTGTTTTCAGATATTTTGAGAGTTGCTTTGAGGATCCCATTTTGTCACTCTTCAAAGGAGAGTCAAACCGAAGCACAACTTGCCATTGGCCACCTTAAATACTGTTTCTCATGATTGGACACACCTGTCTATGGGGCAAATTCACTAACCTGCGGAGTTGCGCTAGCGCAGGCTTCGCCGCACTTCGCCAGACGAAGTTTGGCCAGGGCGCCGCTAATTCACTAAAATCCAAAGTTGCGCTCAGGAAGGCGAAAGGTAGTGATGTTGCGCTAGCATTAATAATTAATGCGATGCCTAATTTGCATACGGCGCCAAGTACAATGGACGTATATGTAGCAGCAAATACATTACACTTCACAAGCCTGGGAAAGCTTCATAAAATAAAATAGAGTTGTTATTTTGCCCTACACATGAGCCCAGAGTATAGTTTAGGTGCCATATGTTAGGAAATGTAGGGGGGAAGGAGGGTACCCCCAAAAAAATCTACAAACTTTTTCAGCCTATCACCCTTAAAAAAGGAAAAGAAGCCAGCGTTTTTTGGGACTTCGAAAAAATTTCAACTTTTTTTGAAGCAATCCCCATCTACTCTATTGCACTTCACCTGGTCTGAGGTGGTGAAGGCAAGTCTGGCGCAAGAGGTAACGTTCAGTAAAATGCGCACGTTAGTGAATTAGTGTAGTTACGTCCCTTCGCCATAGCGCAACTTCGCCTGGCATAAGGGTGCGAAGTATCGCTAGAGTATTTATGCCAGTGCCCGTTAGTGAAATGACGTCACGCTGGTGAATTTGCCCGTATGAAGTTCAAGGCTTAACAAGCTAACAACCAATTTGGTGTTGCCAGTAATCAGTATTGAGCAGTTAAATTAGCATTCAAATTAGCAAAACTATAAGGGTACCCACATTTTTGCACAGCCTGTTTTTTTCATTTGATTTAATTCCATACAACTGAATACTGCTTCACTGAAAATCTTTGTTCTCAGATGTTCAGATGTACTCAGATGTTCCTGGGAAATGAAAGACATACCACTGTTTAAAGTGGTGCCCCTCTGCCTGTCTAGAACCCCTCACCTTGCACATCTCGTTTTAAGACATGGCGGTATCTGAGTAGCTGAGGGCTCCTCCCGAGGCCAAAGGCGGCTGCTACAGGCAGAAGCACGAGCCGAGACCAGGTTGCTTGGCATTAGTTTTAGATTTAGGGTGCCAACCGTTACATTTTACTTTCAATTTTTGAATTTATCCAATTGCTTTTGAGCCCCTGAAATGAAGTTATCGTGTTAAAAAAGGCTTTAGTTCCTCACATTTGTATGCAGTCTTTTTGTTCAACCCCTGATGTTTCTGCACCTAGAATCACAGCATTGGCCTGGGTACAGACACAGAGTAGATTTTGGTGCAAAAATGCATTCTCTCACATTTATGATGCAAAGTCCAATCTATGTGGGACATTCACTAAGATTCGTAGTTGCGCCTGCGTCCGCTTCACCATGCGTATTTTCGCCAGCGCTACGCAAATTCACTAAAATCCAAATTTGCGCTGAGGGGAAGCATAAGGCTGCGAAGTTGCGCTAGCGTTAATTCGCCAAGCAAAGCAAAGTTACGCTAGCGATGCTTCATTTGCATACAGCGCCAAATTTCAGTTACAATGGAGGTATATGTAGCAGCACTACACAAGCCTGGGAAACCTTCAAAACAGCAAATAAAATTTTTATTTTGCCCTACACATGTGCCCACTGTATAGTTAAGGTGCCATGAGTTAGGAAATGTAGGGGGGAAGGAGGGTAGCCCCAAAAAAAATTTCAATCTTTTTCAGCCTTATAGTTAAGGTGCCATGAGTTAGGAAATGTAGGGGGGAAGGAGGGTAGCCCCAAAAAAAATTTCAATCTTTTTCAGCCTATCACCCATAAAAAAAGAAAAAATGCCAGCGTGTTTTGGGACTTAGAAAAATGTTTTACTTTTTTTTAAGCAATCCCTATCTACTCTATTGCACTTCGCCTGGTCTGAGGTGGCGAAGGAAGTCTGGCGTAAAAGGTAGCGTTCAGAATAGTTTGCGCGTCAGTGAATTTGCGTAGTTACGTCCGTTGCGCAAATTCGCCAGGCGTAAGTGTGCGAAGTAACACTAGTAAATTTACGAAATAACAAAAATGCGATACGCTAGCGAATTCACGCTGGCGTTAGGCGCTTCGTCATTTAGTGAATTTGCCCCTATGTGTCTATACTGCCTATAGGTGTAATAACATCAGGGAGTGGCGATAAGCAGACAGGCCGTTTCTTAGCCTGCATTTATATGTCTGACCGTAGCCTCAATGCATTTACATGGCACCTGAAATGAATAGAGTACAGTACATTTACACGAAATTGCACAGGTTTGTGTTTATCAATGGTCGAATTGAAAATTTGAATTTTGAGCTTATTTTAGTGTAATTCGAGTAGGGAATAGTCCTAATTCAATTCGAGTGTAAAAAAAAAATGAAATTCGAATTTCAATTTGGTGGACTTTTGAAAATCAATTTTTATAAATAAAAGTCGAATCAAATTTGATTCGAATTCGATTAGAGTTTGAGGGTCGATCCTATTCACCCGAATTTAAAAAATTAGATTTTTTAAATACATTTAAATACATTTCGATTCTATGTTCGTTTTTTTTTGTTTTTTTTTAATTTTGAGTTTGTGGGAGTTTTTAGAAACTCCCATAAACTCAAATTCGACCCTTGATAAATCTGCCCCTTAATATCCTGATGATATCCAGCATGGAACTTTAATTTGAAAATATCTAGTGTAGGTAAATCTAAAACAACTGGACTTGCTGAGTAATCATTGAAGACATTTCACTACTCATCTGAGCAGCTTCTTCAGTTCAACTGACTGGTGTGGGAAGTTCTCGCCATATAAACTCTTCCACTAATCCAATCACAATGGCACATTGTAACTCTTCAGAGAGGTGACATCTGAAATTTACAGGGGTGTTGATTCTGTGTAGTTACTGTGATAGGATTATTCAACTCCTAGAAACAGGCGTTACTTGTGAGAGTTGCATGAATGGATGTGTGAAGTGTTCTGAAACTGCTGGGGTACAGATGTTAGAACAGCATTGTATGCAGCAGAAAGGTGGTGTCGAAGGCCCCCGCCTCTGTTCAGGGATGGTTTCTCCACCTTGACATGAATTGCCACTTTCACACCTCGTTCAAACCAGCGGTCTTCTTTATTCAAGATTTGGACATTGCTATCTTCAAAGGAGTGTCCCTTGTCTTTTAGGTGTAGAAAGACAGCCGCGTCTTGCCCTGTAGAGTTTGCCCTTCTATGCTGACCCATTCGCTTGGTGAGCAGTTATTTTTCTCCTCAATGTATAGATCTGTGCACTCCTCGCTACACTGAACCACATTGCTTTGTTTGTCTTTTGGTGTTGGATCCTTTTTGTGTACCAGTTTTTATCTCAGTGTGTTGCTAGGTTTGAAAAACAGAGGAACGTGTTGTTTGTTGAAAATCCTCCTGAGTTTCTCTGACACTCCAGCTACATATGGGATGACTATGTTTCGCCTACTATGTGTCTCCGGGGCGGTTATTTTTATTGGTGTTCCTGTTGGGCTTGGTTGCTGCTGTTTTGACAAAGGCCCAGTCTGGGTAGCCACACACTTTCAAAGCTCCTCTTAGATGTTTTTGCTCTTTGTCTTTGGACTCTGTATCAGTTGCCACATATTCCTCCCTGTGGTACAGAGTTCTGCATCAGATGTCACCTCTTTGAAGAGTTACAATGTTTCATTGTGATTGGATTAGTGGAAGAGTTTATATGCCGAGAACTTCCCACACCAGTCAGTTGAACTGAAGAAGCTGCTCAGATGAGTAGTGAAACGTCATGATTACTCAGCAAGTCCAGTTGTTTTAGATTTACCTATACTAAATATACCATGACCTGCATGAATGCAAATCATCATGTTCATATAATTTGAAAAGAACAAGATCAACAAAAATTATTAGATTCGTAAGCACAAATTGACATTATTATTGTCAGGGCCCGAAGGCTCCGTTGTAGTGAGGACCAAGGAGGAGACACAACACCAAGTTCGCAGTACAAAAAGGGTTTATCAGAAGAATAGTCGTAATCAGGCAAATGGTCAATACAGGCGGCAAGAATCAGAATCGATGAAACAGGCAAGAAGTCGGTACACGGTAAACAAGAAGAATCAAGAAATCACACCCAGGAACTATACGAAATAGACCTATAATTGGGCAAGGACAGAAAGGGAACATGGGAATAAATAGTCCAAAGTTGGCGCCAAAACTTGACGCCGTGACGTCATGACGCTGACGCCGGCGTCCTCACGTTGACGTCCTGACGCCGACGCACGTTTTGACGCCGGCGTCCATTCCGTCGCCGGCGACCAATCCTGGGGCGACACGTTTCCGTCGCAGGCATATCACAACCAGGAAGAGCCGCATGGTGGAGCAGGAAGTCGCCATCTTGGACGTTTCGTGAGGTGAGTTCTTTATTTTCCATTACAGTACCCCCCTCCTTAAGGGGGGCCTCAGGACCACCGAGGCTAGGAGAAGAAGGGAAAAGTCTGTGAAACTTACGGACCAGGATGGGTGCATGAACGTCCAAGCTTTTCACCCAGGAACACTCTTCTGGACCGAACCCCTTCCATTCGATAAGATATTGAAGAGAGCCCCGGGAAATACGAGAGTCTAAAATCCTTTTGAACTCAAATTCCTTGTGATCTTCAACCAAAACAGGAGCTGGAGAAGAAGAAGAAGAGCAAGACATGGCAGGTTTAAGCAGGGAAACATGAAAAACATTAGGTATCCGCATCTCAGGAGGAAGTTGAAGGCGAACAGCCACAGGGTTGATGATTTCGATGATAGGGAAGGGGCCGATGAATTTAGGACCAAGCTTGGGTGTCGGAATCTTGAGACGGATGTTGCGTGTAGAAAGAAAGACTTTATCACCAAGACTGTAAGGAGGAGAAGAAATCCTTCTTTTATCGGCAAACCTCTTCTGCACCAGGGAACTCTTCTCCAAGTTTGCGGCAGTAGCGTGCCAAATAGCTAACATGTGGGCAGCTTGGTCATTGGCCGCCGGTACATTGGTAAGAAGAAAGTCTTGGGAGAAGGCCAAAGGATTGAGACCATAAACGCAGAAAAAAGGAGACTTTTGGGAAGAGGAATGCAGAGCGTTGTTGTGGGCAAATTCCGCCCAGGGGAGAAGATCCGACCAATCATCCTGACACAGGGACACGTGGCAACGAAGAAACTGCTCCAAAGCCTGATTGACCCGTTCTGCGGCTCCATTGGACTGTGGGTGGTAGGCTGAAGAAAATTGAAGGGAGATGTTAAGGGCTTTGCAAAGAGATCTCCAGAACTTGGAAATAAACTGGGAACCCCGATCAGACACAATTTCAGCAGGAAACCCATGGAGACGAAATATATGTTTGATAAAAAGTTCAGAGAGTTCGGGAGCAGAAGGCAATTTCCGCAGTGGCGTGAAGTGAGCCATTTTGCTAAATCTCTCGATCACCACCCAGATGACAGTGTGACCAGACGAAACAGGAAGATCGACAATGAAGTCCATCGCCAAGTGAGTCCAAGGTCGGGATGGAATGGGAAGTGGCAGGAGTAAACCCTTAGGGGGAGAATGTCCGGACTTGGAAACAGCACAGGTGGAACAGGACAAGATGAAATCTTTGACATCTTTCCTAAGGGTCGGCCACCAGACCAAACGAGATAGGAGCTCAGTTGTTTTCTTAATCCCAGGATGACCAGCCTGTTTGGAACTGTGGGATTGAGATAAAATAGCGTGCCGAAATTCCGGAGGGACAAAAGCAACACCAAGAGGAGTCTCTTCCGGAGCCGAAGACTGAGCCGAAAGTAACTGGGAGGCACAAGAGGGAAACAAGGCAGCAATAATCTTGGTAGAGGGCACAATGGGTACAGGAACTTCAGGGCAGGTATCTACAGGGGCGAAACTTCTGGAAAGAGCGTCAGCCTTTCTGTTTCTGGAACCTGGACGAAAGGTGATTATAAAATTAAAACGAGAAAAGAAGAGTGCCCACCTGGCTTGCCGGGGATTGAGGCGTTTGAGGGTTTGAATGAATTCAAGGTTCTTGTGGTCGGTGAAGATTGTCACTGGAGTAGAGGAACCTTCAAGCAAATGTCTCCATTCTTCCAAGGCCAACTTAACAGCAAGTAGTTCCCGATTGCCTACATCATAGTTCTGTTCTGGGGAAGAAAATTTTTTAGAGAAAAAGGCACAAGGGTGGAGTTTACCATCGGAAGAAGATCTTTGAGATAGGACTGCTCCAGCTCCCACATCAGAGGCATCAACTTCAATGAAGAAAGGTTGGAGAGGTTCAGGGTGTCGAAGAATTGGAGCAGAAGAAAAGGCTTCCTTGAGGGTCTTGAATGCTTCGAGAGCTTGTGGAGGCCAGTGCTGAGGTTTGTTCCCTTTATGGATCAGGGCAAGGATTGGATGGATCTTGGAAGAAAAGTTTTTGATAAATTGTCTATAATAGTTGGCGAAGCCAATGAATCTTTGAACTGCCTTGACACTGGTAGGAAGGGGCCAATCCAAAATTGCAGAGACTTTGGCGGGATCCATCTTGAAACCTTGAGGAGAAATGATGTAGCCAAGAAAAGGAATGGAAGAAACTTCGAAGGTGCATTTTTCTAATTTGGCAAAAAGATTGTTTTTCCTCAACCTGGAAAGAACTTCACGAACTTGGCAACGATGAACAGAAAGGTCTTTGGAAAAAATAAGAATGTCGTCTAAGTATACGACCACACATTGTCCCAGAAGATCACGAAAAATGTCATTGACCAATTCTTGGAAGACTGCAGGTGCATTGCAAAGACCGAAGGGCATGACGAGGTACTCGTAATGGCCATCACGTGTGTTAAAAACAGTCTTCCATTCATCCCCCTCACGAATCCGAATAAGATTATATGCCCCTCATAGATCCAGTTTGGTAAAGAAACAAGCCCCCTTGAGTTGATCAAAAAGTTCAGAGATGAGGGGAAGAGGATATCTGTTCTTTACAGTGATTTTATTTAACCCCCTGTAGTCAATGCAGGACCGTAGACTACCGTCTTTTTTTTCAACAAAGAAGAATCCTGCTCCAGCAGGGGAGGTGGAAGGGCAAATAAAACCTCTTTGAAGATTCTCCTGAATATAGGACTTCATAGCAGAAGTTTCTGAAGGGGAGAGCGGGTAAGTGCGGCCACGGGGTGGAATGGAGCCAGGTAAAAGTTCAATAGGACAATCATAAGGACGATGAGGTGGGAGAGTCTCAGCGGACTTTTTATCAAAGACATCGGAAAAAGCTTGGTACACTGGAGGAAGAGAAGAATTTGAAGACACTGACGAAATTTTGACAACAGGAACAGCAGGTAAGCAGTTGTGTGTACAAAACGGGCTCCAGCGGGAGATTTGAGAAAAGGACCAGTCAATAACCGGATTATGAACACACAACCAGGGCAATCCCAGGACAACGGGAGTAGAAGGGCAGTCGATAAGAAGAAAAGATAGTCTTTCCAAATGCATGGTGCCCACCTTGAAGGAGAGTTCCTGAGTAGACTGTGAGATGATGGCAGAAGAAAGGGGGCGGTCATCAATCGCCAGGACTCGAAGAGGAGTTGCCAGGGGTTGAAGCGGAATGGAATGCTTAACAGCAAAGGCACGATCCATGAAGTTGCCTGCAGCACCGGAATCGAGGAAGGCCTGAGAACATATCTTCTTGGAGCCGAACTGGATTTGAATAGGAAGAAGAAAACGCTGATCAGAGGAATGGGGAGGAGAACAAATTCCACCCAGGTAAGTCTCCCCGAGCTTACCTAGGTTCTGGAGTTTCCCGGCTTCACTGGGCACTCCTGAGCGAAATGGGCTCTTCCGCCACAATAGAGGCATAACCCAGCGGATCTTCTCCGAAGCTTCTCTTGTTCGGATAGGCGTGCCCGTCCGATCTGCATTGGTTCTTCAGGAGGCAGTGAAGAAGTAGCAGGTGGCACAGGAGAAGAAGAAAGAAGATTGGAGGCCGGACTAGGAAGTAAGGGTCTTTGGAAGCGTGGGGCCAGGGTGGGTTGGAACCTGGAAAACTTCCTAGTACGTTCCCTGTCAAGTTCAACTTGGAACTCCCTCTGTCGGGTGTCGACCTTCACAGCCAATGCAACAAGGTCCTCCCATCGAGGAGGAATCTCACGAGAGACAAGATCGTTCTTAATGCGCATCGCCAAGCCGTTGTAAAAGGCAGCATGGTATCCGTCATTATTCCACGAAGTCTCTGCCACGAGAGTTCGGAACTCGATAGCGTATTCCGAAACAGAGCGAGTCCCTTGCTGCAGCTGGAATAAACGAGCAGAGGCAGACGTAACCCGACCAGGGGCATCGAATACAGTGCGGAGGTCCCGGATGAAGGCCCTGGCATCGTCAATTACCGGATCCTGCTTCTCCCAGAGAGGAGAAGCCCACTCCAGAGCTTTCCCTTGCAGGCGGGTAATAATATAGCCCACCTTCGCTCGTTCCGAGACAAACTGACCAGGAAGCAGGGTGAATTGGATTTCACACTGGTTGATGAAACCACGGCATGAATCCGGATCACCACTGTACAAAGGAGGTGCTGGAATACGAGGCTCGGAAACCTGGAGCGGAGCAACCGGAACTGGCATAGGGACTGGATCCGCAGGAGACAGGGCAGACAACTTCTCCAGAATTGCTTCAAGGGCCTGGCCGAAGTGGGTTTGCTGGGCTTCATAGGAATGCATACGGGAAGCCAATCCACGAACGGCTCTGCCGACGTCAGTAGGGACTTGGGGCTCCTCAGAAGGGTCCATGGCCCAATTATACTGTCAGGGCCCGAAGGCTCCGTTGTAGTGAGGACCAAGGAGGAGACACAACACCAAGTTCGCAGTACAAAAAGGGTTTATCAGAAGAATAGTCGTAATCAGTCAAATGGTCAATACAGGCGGCAAGAATCAGAATCGATGAAACAGGCAAGAAGTCGGTACACGGTAAACAAGAAGAATCAAGAAATCACACCCAGGAACTATACGAAATAGACCTATAATTGGGCAAGGACAGAAAGGGAACATGGGAATAAATAGTCCAAAGTTGGCGCCAAAACTTGACGCCGTGACGTCATGACGCTGACGCCGGCGTCCTCACGTTGACGTCCTGACGCCGACGCACGTTTTGACGCCGGCGTCCATTCCGTCGCCGGCGACCAATCCTGGGGCGACACGTTTCCGTCGCAGGCATATCACAACCAGGAAGAGCCGCATGGTGGAGCAGGAAGTCGCCATCTTGGACGTTTCGTGAGGTGAGTTCTTTATTTTCCATTACAATTATTAATAGAACTAAGCAACTTATCTATGTTCCTTTTGACTAATTAAGTGCATATGTACAGTATAGGGCTGCTTTGCCACTTAGAGATCTTAGGATAATAATTAACTGTACAACAAATCCATTAAATGTAATGTACATTTTATTTATATATTATATAATAAAATATCCTATCCCATAAAAACAAACAAACAAAGCACAGTATTTGTAGAAGCCCCTCAAATGAATAAATAAATGTGCCCACAGGTGTTCAGTTCCCGACGGCACAATTGCCAAGTCACTGGTTTAATAGATGCAACTAGTTTTATGAAGTTATTGATTGATATTGGTTGTCAAATTGCTCAAAATCAATCTGATTTTATGAATGAACAGGCATTTAAGAAAATCAGTATAGTTAAACAAGTCACCCTTACAGTGTATCTAAGCCCCAAGCCAACTTATTATGCACAAATACTGTACATCACAAATTGGTGTTACTTAGCGGAAATTCCATCATAGGGTGAATCCGGCTCATAGCGAGATAGATCCCCTTTTAACATACTCTACTGTAGCTGCAATCTCAGTCCATGGCCATGTGCCTTTAATACAGCTGTGTCTGTGTACAAAGGCCCTTCTCCCTGTTCCAGTGTCCATTGTACATGTGCACCAAAAATAAATATATTTATCCTCATAATCTGCCTGGTCCTTAACATATTTTAATAGTTGTGATTTCTGAATAAGGCACCTCCATATCTTTGGCCAATTTCAGATTTTGTTCTTTGAACGCCTCAGTTATTTCCCATTGTCTTAATTGTTCACAAATAACTCTTTATTGACTTTAACATCCTCCAATTCCATCTCATTCATATGATTTTGCTTCAAAAGCAACATTAATTTGAAAGATTATTTAAGTGGTGTATAAATAAAATGTACATTACATTTTATGGCTTTGTTGCACATAGTTAATTGTTATGCTAAGAGCACTAAAATGGGAGTTGTAGTTTGTCTCCAGTATTGTTTCACATTTTTTTTAAACCCTGTATTCTGTATTTTTTGTGTGATGTGTGCAGGAACATTGTATGTGTATTTAAGAGAAAATATACAGTAGTATTAAGGATCATAGAGGTACTGACCAATGCAGCATTGTTATTATGACAGCAGACAGAAGAGAGTAATATGTGGACCTAACTGCATTAAGAAAATATTTTTTTTCACTCGGAATTTCCATATCCATTAATGGTGCTTAAGGGATGTGGGTATATATTCTCAATTAATTTTAAAACACTTATGGAGGGAAAGTAATAAAAGTCTCAGAGAGAAAAAAACTATTTGCACTAATAATAATAAAAATTTGCATTTTGCAACGTAATATTTATCTTTAAACTGTTATTGCATTGTGAATTCTAATTGCGCATTACCCACGTTTAAAATGTGCTTGAAGGTAACAACTTTTCCAGTAAGAAGTTTTACTAAATTCACTGACGGAAACCTATAGAATCGGCAAATCTTTTTCCACTGTCAGAAAACAGTTTCCGGGTACGCAAAAGCTATATTAAATTTGCACAAAGGATTTTTTTTGGTTTGCGAATATTTTTTCCATTACCCACTTTTATTACATTTCACCCTAAAAAAATTTATACCAGCTGATTTGATCTATTTTCATACATAAGAAAATGTGACATACACAGTTTGTAATTCATGGCCACAATGTATCAGTGCATTCTATTCCTTTTTACGTCATTTTAATTTATCTTGTGCATATTCTGTTTCCTTGCTGTATTACGATTTGCAGCATATTTTAACATAACATAACCTCCAATAAACACCTTGGGGCAGATTTACTAAAGGGCGAAGTAACTTTGAAAATTTGCCAGCATGACGTCATTTCGTTACTTTGCCGATTTACTAACGGGGGCAGGCATAACTTCGCTAGCGCAGGAGAGACTCTAACGGTAATTCGATCCCTTATGCCTGGCGAAGTTGCGCTCTGGTGAATGGACATAACTACGCAAATTCACTAAGATGCGGATTTTACTGAACGTTACTTCTTGTGCCAGACTTGCCGTCACCACCTCAGACCAGGCAAAGTGCAATAGAGTAGATAGGACTTCCTCAATAAATATTTGAACATTTTTCCAAGTCCTAGAAAACGCTGGCGACTTTTCCTTTTTCAGGGTGATTTTTTCTGGTGTACCTAGCTTCTCCCCTACATTTCTTAACATATGGCACATAAACTATACACTGGGCTCATGTGTAGGGCAATATAATAACTCTATTTTATTTTATTAAGGTTTCCTGGGCTTGTGTAGTGTAATGTATTGGCTGCAACATAGTCCATTGAACTTTAACTTCCCGCCCTATGCAAATTAGGCAACGCTAGCACAACTTCGTTTCGCTTACCGTAGTAATGCTAGTGCTAATTCACCAGCGTTCGGCACCCTGGACGCAAATTTGGATTTTAGTGAATTAGCTGTTTCCTGGTGAGTCTACACCTGGCGAAGTGCAAATTCTGCACTTGGTGAATCTGCTCCTTTGTATCTTAGAAATAACAACCACATTGTGCTCTAGCTACTGGAAAAAATATAATTCAATTGTTTTTACTCAGCACACCATATATGAGTAAATTGAAGGACATATTTAACATCAGTAGTAACAGTGACAACAGTGTGGGCAGTACATTGACATTGAACGCACTGCTGCTTTATAATAAACCTATTGGCTTATTCCAGGGTTACTTTCATAGTTTTACATCTGCCTTTGGGTTTAAAGCTGAGCAGAATGTGTTTAGCCCTTTTATTTGCATTTCAGCTAAATATTTCATGTGAACATTTGTTCTTTACACTGGGGATGAAGCTTGGTTAGATTTAGGAAAAAATCTACAATCTCTGCATTACACTTGCAGTTCAAAGCTACTTTCATGTCTTGATATTTAGTAGACTTGAGAGGCACACGAAGATACAGTGGCATGCCTCTGAAAATCAGGATGATTTGTATAATGCTGAAGTATAGGACTTCAATATCCAGATTGTTCTTTCATGTTCTGTTTCTTCATAATACCTCCATGAGCTATTAATATGATGGCAAGGCAACTAGAGAAACTTATCAAAGTTTCACTTAAACACTCTGTTCCTGCAAACTGCCCACCAGATTTATCAATAAAACACAATTCATTAGGCATTCATTAGATCGTCAAATAAATAAAATAAATAAATAAATAAATAAAATAAAAGTGTAGCCTTATAGGCCACTAGTTATTTAACTGCCGAGGTCAATCCCCATGATCCCCATATTAAAAAAATGATTTGTCTTCTTCTTCTGCCCCTGGGAGCAAAACAACTATTATTATATTAGGCTACAATTTTATTGGTATTGATACTTTTTATTACTTATCTATCTATGCAGGTTTCTTATATTCATCTTCCAGTATCATTTAAACTATTACTCAGTTGCTAGGGTAAATTGGCCCTAGCAACTAGATGGTTGCTAAAAATCCAAACTGGAGAGCTTCTGAATAAAAAGCTAAAGTAAATCAAAAAGCATAAAAAAGAAGGCTTGTAGCTTACAGTCTTAAAATATCACTGTCTGCATCATGCAAAAATGTAATTTGAAGTTGAACTATCGCATTTAAGCTGGTAATACATAGGCTTATATTTTTTTCTACTGTTTTCTGAACGTTTTATAATCATATGTATGACCTTACGATCAGTGTGGCCATTCAGCCTGCATTGTAATGATACAAAATTTGATTGCCATTTTTTTCTTATATGTAATAAAAGGCACTAAGTTTGCCCAGGAGCAGTAACCCATAGTAACTAATCAGCAGTTAAGATTTACTGGGCACCTGTTTCAAAGCAAACATGTTATTTGTTAGTCCCTTTTTTTACATATGGGGGATTGACACTATTCAGTGTGTATGGACCATTGGTTTTGCACTCATACCCAGGCCATTAACTTGTAGGGTGTAACCCCTATTGTGATTATAACCCCCTTACGTGATTATAAACACACACACATAACTATTCAAATCAATTAATTAATTAATGGTGCCTCATAACAATTTATATAGGTCAAATTCAGGTGAAAATAGGCGAGGACATGAAATGTTATCACTAATAGGGATCACTGCAAATTCAATATTAGTCTTTTTCACAGACATCTTTTCTAATTTCTAACATTTAATTTCCTGTATGGCTTTAATTTGTGGTAAAGTAGAAGACTGCATGTAAGGAGGGTAACCTTCATTGGACACACACTTCCCCACATAGGACACGAAGTCCAAGCGAACAGATAACCAGGAGCTTTATTATCAGTCGTCTTCACCATAACCACATGCATCCAACATTACACAGGAATATACATTAAAACTTGCATAATATTCACACACACTTGTTTACGTTTAACCCTTTGTCCAGAGGATCGATATTTGGGATGGCTAGGTCGGGTACCCACACTTGTCTCTAGTCACCAGGAATCCCTGTTCCCCATCTGTCTCAGTAATCCGGCACTTCCTGCGGTGCCCCTTTACTATTCCGACCAGGCTTTTTCTACTGGCAGACCACTGGCCCGAAGGCCATTAAACCCTACTGCTGGCCTAAACCCTTTCCTCTTGGGTCCCTATCCTGTGGAAAAGCCACCAGGGCACTATCCCCACTACCTTCCTTGTTGGGGCATTAGGCTGTAAGTAATTCAACCGGCACACAGGTTTTAGTTGCAAGCAGGGAAAACCCTTGCTATATTTTATTTGCGTGATGCAACGTTTCGGGGTGATCCCCTTTGTCAACCTGTGTGCCGGTTGAATTACTTACTCTGAAGTTGTGGGTTTCCGAAGCCTTCTCGGCCGGGCACCAGGCAATATACGATTTGAAGAGCCAGGGTGTGCAAGCTGGTAACTATACCTGTTTCTGGGGCATTAGGCTGCCCATGCTCACTTTCCTAGCTCAGACACCTAGTGCCTGCTATACTCCCTCTTACCTACTCTCAGCCTGCTTCTATTTATTTTCTGATCTCTTTTCTTCCAGTTTTCCTTTCTCTGCTGTTCCCTCTAGACTAACGCTATAAAACCAAGGTGTGGTCTCCTTTTTATACCTCAAGACTCACCATCTCCCTCTACTGACAGGGGATTATATTGCATCCACACTTATATTACCTTCTTTATCAATTTACACTTAACACCCCATATTGCAAACACACTCAAACATAAATTAACCCACTTTTAAATATCATACAGTTTCAAACAGCAATGTGCACACAGTTATTTTCACTCATCATAATACATCACCCACGCTACCCCCTTACATGCATGTATTTATTAGATTAAATTATATATGCTATTATAGATATTTTAGTTTTCACTCCACATATACAAATTTACAATATAAAGCAAAAAGGCTTGTATTATTTAAAACTCTACTTTTATTTTGAAGGTTTACTCGGATAAAAATAATGTATGGATTCTCTGCTGTCATGTTCTAATTCTCTTTTTAAGTTAATCCTTGCGTGTCGCTATGCTGATACAGTATAAATAAAGCATCTTAGTCTTGAGAGACCAGGTCCCATCTGTTTGCAGCACTCTGTCAACATAAATATAGATTTCACCTGTTGCATGTTAAGAGGCTATCGATCAATTCCATAGAGGGAACGAACAGTTCCAGAAACTGTGCACCATTATGCTGGTAATACTTTATTGTTTGCAGTGTGCTAAGTGTTTGGCGCCGTGTATTCTTAAAACTGATTTCACTATGTCTAACTATTTGAAGTCATTTTGAAAGTAAATTAATGCTGTTCTATTTTAAATTCACAACTTGCAGAAAGCTCTGTATTGATTGTGTTCAACTGTCACAGCCATCTGTAGTTCTTCTCTCCAAATGTACTCGTCATGCTGAACCACATTTGAAACAGCTCATATTTCATAGTGCAAAATCACTACTGCAAGATAAACAAACCCCAGGCTTATAATTCCTATTTTAAAACTCAGCATCAGTTTGGAAAACATTGAGTACAAAAATGTCCTTGCCTTTTAATGGGATGCTACATTTAACTTTATGATTAACTACTAGTGATTTTAAGGTAATGAAAACTGCAAATGAAAACCGCATTTATAATGCTTAATAACAAATATACAATCACATATTCCACAATGCTGTAAAATACAAGCGTGCATATATCAAACAAAGAAATACCAGAGGCAGAAAAAAGGCCCTGCTTGTTAAAGCTGATAATCTTGAAAGCAGTAAGATTCTAATGGGGGATGTAAATAAATTCACAAAGAGAAAACAATTTGCACAAATAAGAATACAAATAAGCATTTTACAATGTAATACTCTTCATTAAACTGCATTGCAACAGTACATGTTGTATCTGTTGGTTTCAATTTATGTCAGAAAGTGTCAGAGGTGGTTTCAGGCACTTCTCTGCCAGCTAAAATATGTTGTCACAAAACTGCCTCATATGTCTTGGCAATCAATTCTATAAATCAGCTTGTACAGTAAAAGTAATATATACTGTATGCTAAAATGCACAGTACCTTCTAAAAACTATTTCTGCATATTATGAGTACAATATACAGTGAGACGCAGAGGGTACTAAATATAGTATTGTCATAGTGAGATCAATAGCCCCAAATCCATTATAATCAGTAAGAAGTAAAGCAGGTGAAGTATAGTTATCAAAGTGTGAAAGTTAGAGTATATCATTTGATAAAATACACTTCCAAAAATCCCATAGGAATGAATAGAAAGGGTGTGTGTTTTTTCTGTATTAACCATTTGATAAATCTGCCCCTATGATCTTCTTCTTCAACAATTCCACCCCTCTTACCCAGCAACACTTACTTTTTCTGAACTGAAGGGGCATCGCTAGTGCCGAGAGTGCTCTCTCGCATTAGAAGAGTAAATTTCCAGTTTAAAAAAACATAAATTCAACTCTAAGGGGGTTATTTAGTATAATCTGAAAACCACTTTGACCAAACTCCTGTACACCTATTTACCGCATTTAGCAATAAATTTTCTCGTAAAAAATCAGGTGTGGGAAAAGACTCCATAAAATCGTGAAAAAATCCAACTCGTGATTTTTTCGAGTTTACCGCACGAAAAATCAGATTTTTTTGGATTATTGCACAAAACCTACAAATTATTCAGATTATTGTACAAAACCCAGTGCAGATCGTGATATCTTCTGTTATGTTTTGGTTAGCCGAGGATGAGTAGAGTATAACAGTGCTTTATTAGCAGAGTCACGCAGGCATTACACAACAGTAACTTTCACTTTCACTTTTAAGATACCAGGAAGTATGCACAGTATGACCACAGTGACATCTACAGGCCATTTGCATAAACACCACATCTTCCAATTGTAAAACGGACATCTGCCATTGATTGCTACATGATATCTAAAAAAAAAAAAGAGCCAGCACCACAGCACAGGACCAACAAACAAAATATAAGGTAATATTGTTTTAAACAGCACCACTTTTTGCTCAAAATAGGATTTAAGTATTACACCACTGTGCATTAGACCCTTGTTGTTCTCACTTCCACCTTGATTATTATAGAGAAAGAGACTTTTTAACTTTCCTTGAGTAATTTTTAGGTGGGTACTCACAAACACAGCTTTTCAACTTGTATGTAAAAATTCCATCACATTTTGCAGCCCTCCTTCTGGTATAACTTGAAGTCACAGGCCAACCCTCCTGTCTATTCTGGAATCTTCCAGCATGTCTCCCAGGGCAACAGAGAAGGGCAGGAAGTGATGCGCTGTTAGTAACACTGACTTCCGTTTGTCTGCTTGCTGCTGTGTCTGAAGCTCTTGCGGCTGTGACGGAAGATCCTGAGTGAGCTGGGCTCTGTGCATCAGACTGGACAGAGGACACAAGTTATACCAGATGGAAGGCTGCAATAAGCGATGAAAGTTTTACATGCAGTTGAAAAGCTGTGTTTGTGAGTACCCACCTAAAAAATGTACTTGCGGAAAGTTAAAAAATCTTTTTCTCTATAATAATCAAGGTGGTGGTGAGAACAACAGGGGTCTAATTCACAGTGGTGGAATACTTAAATCCTATTTTGAGCACAAAAGCAGTGCTGTTTAAAACATTAATGCCTTATATTTTGTTTGTTGGTCCTTTGCCTTGGGGCTGGCTCTTTTTTTTATAATTGTGAGTGGGGCTTGAAGGGATACAAGTGCGAGTCGGATAAGGACTGTGTACATAATTGGATCTTGGGACTCTATATATTTTTGGACACAAATTGATTTCTACATGACCTCGGCAGCTTTGAGAAGGAGTACTTTTTATTTGGACTTTTAACAGCCTCTGGGTTTGAAAAAAACATGAAAAAATAGATTTTTTTGCTCCTACGAAAAAATAGTTTTTCCCTTTTAAAACTTTAATTAAACTTTATTTAGTAAATAACCCCCTAAAAGTTACCAGCACTGTTTTTTGCTGCCCCTTGTAACTTGTTTGGAGCTGCCGTCCGAGGCGAGTTTTTCAACTCTCCTCATTGGCACAGCACAGTGCCCCTTCCTATGATGAGCTTAATGAGTTGCTTGGTAAATACCTTAAGATAAATTCAGAGACATAGGGTCCTGAATAGAAGAAGAACCCAGTAAAGTGTGTTTAACAAAGTTAACCCATTTGACAAAGGATTTTTATCTTTTCCTTATTGTATTCAAGTTATTACATTTGCAACTTGTATGCTGCTGCAAGCTAAAATTTCTCCTACTGCAAACATCTCATCCATTATATTTGCCAGTAAGGCATTTCACAATGTTGACTCATGCTGGAATCGGTTTATTGATCCAAGAAATTGCTTAAGGCCTTAAACTTACTCCTGTACATTACTAAACACTCATAAATCAATAAACCCATATGTAAATAAAATGTACAGAATATGCCCAGGCAATATTTTTACCATGTTGATCAATAAATTAACTTGAAAAAAAATCTTGTGCTGGAGAAGACTCGACAAAGTCACGGAAAAATATGCATAGCACAATTTTTTCACAACAATAAGATGTTAATGATTTTAAAAAGTGAACTGCCAATGCTACCTGCCAATTGATTTCTATAGGTGAGTATACCTCTAGCAGATTTTGCACCTTTTATTACATAACCTTCTGCCTTAAGCTATAAGAAAGAAATGACAAAGACTATTCCGATTTATTTTATATAAACTATAGTTTTTTTTATATAATTTTTATATTCATAATAGTATCTCCTCTGGTAAATACATTGTCTAAAAACATTCAATATCTGGATATACAGAATCTCTCCCTGTATCATATGGAATTATTTTGGTTAGTACAAGTATTGTATAGGTGAATTACATGAAGCTATTGACCTCATATAAAAATTAACTCTTAGGGATAGATTTATTAAAGTAAGAAATTGGAGCTCACCACAGTAAAATTCCACCAATCTCTATTAATTCCAGTAGGATTTTAAAATTCAATAGAAATGAACAGAGAGTGGCAGAATTTACTGTGGTGAACTCTAATGTGCTCTAATTTCACACTTAGATAAATCTTTAGACGATAATCATCATTTAATATTTAAAGTGCAATGATATCATCATGCATAATGCGTAAAATGAGGAAGCAGCATAGCATGGAGAGGACTAGGGCTGCGGGCATCCCCGCTGGCCCCTATTCACCACTAGACCACCAGGGTAAGTCTTAACATTGCACCCCCCCAGAGGGGCCACTGGATCCCTAGGCTGATCAGGAAACCTGCAATGAAATTGCTCTTTAAGCCTATTAGCTCTAACATTGGAAGCAGGAGTCCATCTCTCCTCTGGACCAAACCCTTTTTAAACAAATTGTACCCCTCTGTGTGACACAATATTTTCAGGAAAGCCATGGAATTTGAAAATTTTCAAAATAATTCAGCCAACATTTTAGCATAAGGAAGATTTGGTAGTGAAATAAAATGGCTGCATCTATCAACCACCACCCAAATCACAGTGACCTTAACAGTCCCTGTGGTAATTTTCTAGAGGACTTAGATCTGAACAAGAATTAACAATTTTTTGTACGTCTTGTTTGAACGAAGGCCACCAAACATTTAGATACAATAAAGCAATGGTCTTATTAATATCTGGATGCCCTGCCAGTTTAGAACTATGAGTTTCCACAAGTACCTGCTCCCTCAGATTTTCAGGAACAAATAGTTTCCCAAGGGGGGTATTACTTGGAGTCAATGTTTGAGCCTGAGACAGAAGAGTGGCAAGATCTAACCCTAGGGCTGTCACGAACACCTCTTGTTTCAGACGGATTTGATTCAAACCTCCTAGAGAGTGTGTTCCAACCCCTTATCAGAAATATTAAACCCCAAAAATTTTACAGAAGAGACTTTAAAAATAAATTTCTCCAGTTGAACAGATTGTTTTTTCTTATTCTGAGTAAGACCACATGCACATGTTGTCAGTGGTCACCCAGATTAGAGGAAAGAAGTAAAATGTCATTGAGATAAACTACAAGGAACAGACCAATTAAATCTCGAAAAATGTCATTGACAAGTTCTTGAAACACTGCAGGGGCATTGCATAGGCCAAACGGCATAACTAAATACTCATAATGTCCATCTCTGGTATTAAAGGCCGTTTTACACTCATCCCCTTCCTTAATACAAATGAGGTTATATGCCTCTCAAAGGTCAAAACCACAAAAAAGAAACCAGCCCCTGCAGGGGAATTAGAGAGTCTAATAAAGCCTCTCTCCAATTTTTCTTTTAAATACTCTTTCATAGCCTGAGAGAGGAGTTAGGATATGTTCTCCCTCTAGGAGAAATAGACCCTGGGATCAGGTCAATTGAGCAGTTATACCGCCCCCACTGCGTCTCCACTGGCCCCTAGTCCCCACTAGATCACCAGGTCTTAACTACAGTGCTATCCATTCCAGTCTTTTCTGCCACAATGCCTAGAAACTACTGCTCCGGTTTCTGCATTTCAATGACAATTATAGAGCTGAACCCCCTAATGATCCTTCCCATGACAGGCTGCATAAATTGAGGCTCCTAATAGATAGCCTGTCCAAGCACTTTGCAGCAGTGTATGCCCCCTACCAATATATTTGTATTGATGAGTCCCTTCTCCTCTTCAAAGGGTTCCTACACTTTCGTCATTACATCCCAATGGGATCAAATTTTATAAACTTTGTGAAAGAAGCTTGGGAACACCAGCTACTTTTTGATTTATGAAGGAAATGACTCACAATTAGACCCCCCTGGTTGTCCCCTTGACTTGACTCTTGGTGGCAAAAATCATCACTCCACAACTGGCCAAGGTTACCACTTATATGTGGATAACTTTTACACAGGTATTACCCTATATTCATTGGACACCCCAGCCTGTGGCACCATAAACCGTACCCGAAAAGGATTGCCTAGGTATCTCCTTAACAAAAAATTGAACCATGGAGAAATGTATTCCCTAAGAAATTATGAGCTCCTTGCCATCATATATTTTGATAGAAAAAATGTTTTTATGCTGACATCAATCCACGACGAGTCAGTAATTGCAGTACAGAGAGCTGGCAGACCCCCAAACTCTAAGGGTTATATTTATCAAAGAGTGAAGTTAGAGGTCGCCACAGTCCTCTAGAGTGAAATTACGCCACTCTCCATTAATTTTTATGGGATTTTAAAAAGAGGCGTTATCAATGGCTGAAAGTGAAAGTTCATACTTTGATAAATACGCCTTTTCAAAAATAGTTAGTACTTTACTGAGTTGGAGAGAAAAGGGCACTCGATTGAACTAAAAAACTCCTTTTCAGTACAGATTCTTTACTTCTGGGCAATATAAATTTTGTTCTTGTGTAAACATGTAGCTTTTTTTTGCAGAATAGTGGTTAGGAGCATGATTAGTGAATGATTGGTGAATCTATAAGTTTCACCTCCTTATCTAATGTCTCAAGCTTTATTGTTGGCGTCTCTAATGCTCACCTTTGAGTGCAGTTACAGAAGGCACCTGTATTTCTGACAGTATGAATACTGTGGTAAATGTTTTTTCATAATTGTGCAGATTTTCAAGTTGGTTTTCTTAAAGTAAAAAAAATAAAAAATAAAGACAAAAGCAGCCTTTCCAAAGGATATAGAAGAGTACAGATTAAACAGAAGATGCTCTACTAAACAGATAATGGAGTAGAATATTCAGTAGCTATACTTGTCTTGGGGATTTGGAGAAAAATCTAATTTTTTGTGTTTTTTATCTTCATTACAAGCCAACACTGTAACATTTTTTAAAGAACTGCGTCCATAATTCTGCAAGAAGGAAAGTAAGGATGGCAAAGAATAGTTGCAGGTTTGCACTGTAATGTCTGCATTGTTACAGTGTACCTTTAAGGCAGAGAGGCAGGCTGGGTAGGAGGCAGGAACAGGAAGTAAGAGATATAGCATGAGGGAGAAAGCAGAGGAAGGAATGAGAACTGTACAATGAATAAAACTGAATCTCCACTGATGCTGGATGTGTAATCTTTGCATTAATCACACACTGAATGATGCAGACATAATAACTGGTGACGAGGAAAAGGAAATTTAACCCTGCAAAGTGAGTGCTATGAAAATACAGCTAAGAAACCAAGTTACTAAGCCACATAAGATATTATCACTGCTGCAGATAATTCAGCAATATTCAGCCTTTCTGTGTATCAGCTAAATCAAAGTACAAATCGTTTCTACTTTCCACTACTGAAACTGAAAGTGAAAGTAAAATGGCAGAGCAGCTGCACACATTTCCTAGCTTTGACATGTCTGATGCAAATAATGTAGCACAAAACTGGAAAAAATGGCTACCTCGTTTTGAAAATCTCATGGAGGCTGTGGCTATAAATGAGGACATGAGAAAGAAAGCCCTTTTACTTCATAATGCTGGCTCTGCAGTATATGATATTTATTGTACCCTGCCTACTGACAGCACTGACAATTACACTAAATGCTCCAAAGCTCTCTCTGACTACTTCAGCCCTAAACCAAATGTCAGGTATGAAAGATACAAATTTAGAATTGTTAAACAACTACCCCAAGAGACTATGGATGCATTTGTCACACAATTAAGAGAATTAGCTCAAAGCTGTTCTTTTACTGATGTTGATGATTAAATTACAACACAAGTTATTGTATCATGCACTTCTTCCAAGATAAGATGCAAAGCATTACAGGATGACTGCACCTTGTAAGACCTACTCGAAATGGCTCGTGCTCTTGAGATCTCAGAGCAACAAGCCACTGCCATAGAAAAAGGCACAGATGAACAGATGTGTCACCTTGAACACACTAGCAAAAACCACAAAGGGACTGATGCACTAAAGAAATGCTACCGCTGTGGAAGAAGCTTTGCTCACAAAGGTGCATGCCCTGCTATGGGCCAGACATGTACTAAATGTGAAAACATTAATCACTTTGCTTCAGTATGTCTTTCTGCCCCCACAGCATATCAATATACATCAGGCACATACAAGCACAGATCAAATATATACAACCAAATTCAGAAGATAATCCACCACCAATCCATGATGACTTTGTGTTTATCACATCTATAAAACAACCTGTGCTTTCTCCTACTATAACAGTGTACTTACTTGATACTGCAACTGGCTTTACCATTGATACTGGCCTCCACTCCACAAGATACTAATGGTAAGTTTGTTAATTTCTCGGAATGGCAAGTTATTGTTCTAGATACATTAAAGACTTTTCTACAATCAGTGCACCTTTGAGAGATCTCACCAAACAAGGATGTACTTTTCAGTGGTCACGTGCATGTCAACAGTCATTTGATGCAATCAAGCAAGAACTTAGTTCCACGACCACTATGGCTTACTTTGATCCTTTACTAAGAACTGAGCTAATTGTAGATGCAAGTCCAGTAGGACTAGGAGTGATTCTTGTCCAGTATAAACATGATAATCCATGCCCACACATCATTTCATGTTCAAGCAGAAGTTTAACAACCGCAGAAATGAAATATTCCCAAACAGAAAAAGAAAGTTTGGCTGTTGTCTGGGGATGTGAGCACTTTCACCTGTTTCTTTATGGAGCACCATTCACAATAATTACAGATCTTCAGGCTCTCATCACCATCTTTGGGAATCCAAGAGCAAAAATGACTGCACGTATTGAAAGATGGGGCCTGGGGACTAGGGAAAAACAATAATCCTGCTGACTATATTTCACGTCATCCAACTGCATCTAAGGACTCCTCAAAGTCCATTGCAGAGGAATATATTAACTTTATGGCTGCTCATGCTGTACCAAAGGCACTTACAATGGACATGTTTATGGAAGCAACAAAACAAGACACAACTCTTCTGGCATTAATAAAAAATAATTCAAATTAACAAGTGGCATGAAATTCAGAGAGCCAAATTTCCAGATCCTGAAGTAGATATTCATGAGCTAAAATCCTTCTCTACTGTCAGAGGAGAACTCTCCATCACTAAGGACTATCTTGTTCTCAGGGGAACTAAACTTATAGCTCCTAGGTGTGTTTTAATTGTGGTTCTATGAGTCTCTCGGAAGTAATTCAAAAACACCAGCTACGTATAAGCAAAGGTTTATATTCAAACATCTGTTTGAAACAGGCTACTAACTGGAATAAAGCAACTTAAAGCAAACAAATCAACAGCAAAGTTTGGTGTGCTAGTTTGCTTACAGCAAGTTTGTCACAACCTGCTTTACTTTGCAGTTAGTTTTCCCTCCGTTTGAGGGGGTGGGGTTTGATTAGTTGCACCTGAACAGACTGTATAAATAGAATTCCTGGGACTCCAGTGAATCTGTTTGAAACAGGCTACTGACTGGAATAAAGCAACTTAAAGCAAACAAATCAACTGAAAAGGATAAGTATTTGTTATTAACTGCTATTTTATATTAAGGTTTGTATTTAACTACTGTGGTTTTATTTTTTAAAGGTTTTTTTTCTGTCTTGGGTGCTAAATAGCAAAGTTTGGTATGCTAGTGTGCTTACAGCAAGTTTGTCACAACCTGCTTTACTTTGCAGTTAGTTTTCCCTCCCTTTGAGGGGGTGGGGTTTGATTAGTTGCACCTGAACAGACTGTATAAATAGAACCACTGGGAGCTTGCTCTAGCTTCTCTTAAGTGTTAGCTTCTCTTAAATGGGGGATCTGTAAGTGGAGTTACAAACACAGGAGTTAAGTGGGGGATCTGTAAGTGGAGTTACAAATACAGGAGGTTCAAACTAGGTCAAAACTTTGTTCTAAACCCTAATTTTTATTTTATTTATTTTTTTATTTCTGTTTTGATCTGTAACTGGGATAATGAGTGCTAGCAAGATTGAAGGTCTGACTCAGTGCACAGTCTGCCATATGTATGCAGATTTGGAACAAGAGATCCAAAATGCTTACCTCTGTGGTGGTTGTGAGCAGAACAGAACAGCAGCAGAATGTTGAGGCAGCTAGCTGGTTGACAGTTAGAAAATCTAAGGTGGGCAAAAGGAAAATGGAGGCTGATCCGGAGCTTATACATCACAACAAATTTGCCAGATTGTGTGAAGATAATAGGAGTATGAACTCTGGATTGGCAATTCTAGATGGGACTGATCTCTCTAACAGCCAAGAGGCCAGTTTCTCTAGTAGTGGTGGGGAGGAGAGTAGAGTCAGGCCTAAGCAGATTGTGGTTGTAGGGGACTCAATTATTAGGAAAGTGGATAGGGTAATTTGTCGTCCGGATCGCTACAACCGAATAGTTTGCTGTCTACCTGGTGCCAGGGTTCGGCATGTGGTTGATCGGATAGACAAATTATTGTGTGGGGCTGGGCATGACCCAGCTGTCTTACTCAATATCGGTACTAATGACAAAATAAATGGTAGATGGAAGACCTTAAAGAGTGATTTCAGGGTTCTAGGCTCTAAGATCAAGGAAAGGTCTTCCAATGTCATTTTTAATAAAATTTTGCCCGTGCCACGTGCAAGTTTAGGAAAACAGCGGGAGTTTAGGGAGCTAAATGCGTGGCTCAAGTCTTGGTGTAGGAAGATAGGAGTTGGGTTGCTAGAGTACTGGGCTGATTTTTCCTTGGGGTACATACTATACAATCGTGACGGTTTGCACCTCAATGGAAGGGGGTCCATGGTGCTAGGGGAAAGAATGAGGTTGGAGGAGTGTTTAAACTAGGCAAGGGGGGGTGGGTGAGTTAAAGAATTATGGGGAAGCTAGGGAAGACAGGGCAGTGGGGTTAGTAAGGGGTCATGGGGGAGGAGTGAGGGGGGCATACAGTTTACCAGCTAAGAAGGTCCCTCTGTTACAACGAAAACAGAATAATACTAACTTAACATATAATTCTCCACTAAGTAATGCAAATTTCAAAAGTAAAAGTAGTAACCTACGCTGTATGCTGGCAAATGGACGGAGTTTGTCAGGTAAAATGGGAGACCTAGAATTAATTGCATGCTCTAAAAATTATGATATAATTGGTATCACTGAGACCTGGTGGGATGAAACATGTGACTGGAATGTGAATTTAAATGGTTTGGGTGAGCATTTAGGGAATAGTGATCATAACATGGTCTCCTTTGAGATTCTGTTGCAGAAGCAATTCTATAAGGGAGTAACTAAAACACTACTTTTGAGATGTGCAAACAGTATAAGGGCATCTCTGCAACATATTAAGTGGGAAATGCTTTTCACAGGGTTAAACACAGAACAAAAATGGGAAGTCTTTAAAATGCTGCTTAATAAATATACTTGCCAGTATATTCCACTTGTAAGCAAGGAACGTCGTTGCAAAGCAAAACCTTTTTGGTTCAATAGAAGCATTGGTGTTGAGGTGGGTAAGAAAAGACGTGCTTTTAAGGCTTTCAAGTTAGCTGGGACAGCCGAATGATTTATAAGGTACAAGGAGGCCAATAAATCATGCAAAGAAGCTATAAGGCAAGCTAAAATTGTTATAGAAAAGGATATTTGCAGCAAGCAGTAAAACATTTTTTTTTTAATTATTTTTTAAATATGTTAATAGTAAAAAAATGAAGCAGGAAGGGATGGGACCCTTACTATCAGAGGGGGGTCAGCTGGTTGATGAAAACAAAATAAAAGCGCAGATTCTGAACTCATATTTTTCATCTGTCTACACAAATGAGGCACCAGTAAGTGAAGGTTTCCTTCTTAATAGTCCCAATTCTAGTAATACAACTAATGATGCATGGTTCACACATGAAGAAATTCAAAAGAGACTAGACCATGTTAAGATTAACAAAGGTCCGGGGCCAGATGGTATTCATCCCAGGGTAATTGGCGACCTTAGCTCTGTGATTGCCAAACCTCTTTACTTAATTTTTCAGGATTCAGTGAGATCTGGCATAGTGCCGAGAGACTGGCGAATTGCTAATGTGGTGCCTCTATTCAAAATAGGATCCCGTTCTCAGCCTCAAAACTATAGGCCAGTTAGTCTGGCGTCAGCGGTAGGAAAGCTTTTTGAAGGGTTAATAAAGGATAAGATACTAGCAAATCATAATACTATGAGTTTGTGCATGGTTTTATGCGTAATAGATCTTGCCAGACTAACTTAATTTCTTTTTATGAGAAGGTAAGTAGAGACCTCGATTCTGGGATGGCAGTGGATGCGATTTACCTAGACTTTGCTAAAGCATTTGATACAGTGCCACACAAAAGGTTACTGGTTAAATTAAGGAATGTTGGCCTGGAACATAGTATTTGTACCTGGAATTGGCTAAAAGATAGACTGCAAAGAGTGGTGGTAAATGGAACATTTTCTAATTGGACCAGTGTTGTTAGTGGAGTACCGCAGGGCTCTGTACTAGGTCCCTTGCTTTTCAACTTGTTTATTAATGACCTGGAGTGGGCATTGAAAGTACTGTTTCTATTTTTGCAGATGATACTAAATTGTGCAGAACTATAGGTTCCATGCAGGATGCTGCCACTTTGCAGTGATTTGTCTAAATTTGAAAACTGGGCAGCAAACTGGAAAAAGAGTTTCAATGTTGATAAATGCAAGGTTATGCACTTTGGCAAAAATAATATAAATGCAAGTTATACACTAAATGGCAGTGTGTTGGGAGTTTCCTCCCATGAGGAGGATCTAGGGGTCTTTGTAGATAACAAGTTGTCTAATTCTGGGCAGTGTCATTCTGTGGCTACTAAAGCAAATGAAGTTCTGTCTTGCATAAAAAAGGGCATTTTTTATAGTTTACGGTGTAAAATTGTACTGTGATGACATGTTAAGTGAATGCAGATATTTCTATGCAACCAATGTGTGGCAACCCCTCACCTTTTATTTATTTTGTAATATTTTTCCCTTTGTTTCGCTATATATCCTTCCCCTTTCTTTCTTCTGTATCCCCCCCTCCATTTGTTGGAAACCATTTCAATAAAAACTATTGAAAGAAAAAAGGGCATTAACTCAAGGGATGAAAACATAATTATGCCTCTTTATAGGTCCCTGGTAAGGCCTCATCTGGAGTATGCAGTGCAATTTTGGACTCCAGTCCTTAAAGGGATATAAATGAGCTGGAGAGAGTGCAGAGACGTGCAACTAAATTGGTTAGAGGGACGGAAGACTTAAATTATGAGGGTAGGCTGTCAAGGTAGGGGGTTGTTTTCTCTGGAAAAAAAGTGCTTGCGAGGGGACATGATTACACTTTACAAGTACATTAGAGGACATTATAGACAAATAGCAGGGGACCTTTTTACCCATAAAGTGGATCACCATACCAGAAGCCACCCCTGTAGACTAGAAGAAAAGAACTTTCATTTGAAGCAACGTAGGGGGTTCTTCACAGTCAGGACAGTGAGGTTTTGGAATGCATTGCCGGGTGATGTTGTGATGGCTGATTCAGTTAATGCCTTTAAAAATGGCTTGGATGCTTTTTTGGACAGACATAATATCAAAGGCTATTGTGATACTAAGCTCTATAGTTAGTATAGGTATGGGTAGATAGAATTTAATTAAAAGTAGAGAGGGATGTGTGTATGGATGCTGGGTTTTCATTTGGAGGGGTTGAACTTGATGGACTTTGTCTTTTTTCAACCCAATTTAACTATGTAACTAACTACAGATGAAGCCACTTGGATTTGTGAGATAAATGCGTCATGACTCATGGTTAATTGAAGAAACTGCGTTATCTAAAGTCATCTTAACTCATTTAATGCATTTAACCTTTCCATTAGCATACCAAAGCACCATTGTGAACAATGGTGAATGCTTTAATTAGATGGGATGTTGTGACGCAGTTTTCTGTGTTAAATGAGATAAATGGGATATCTGTGTTTAGTTATTCTGTGTCAAACAGACAAACCAAAGTGGCTGCATCTGTATGTAACTATAGAATGAAGAAGATATACATTACCGAGTGAGCGCAGTATGCAAGCCCCCCTTTCTGCCTGTACGACTGGGAGATCCCTAAACAGTCTGCAGATCGAGGCTCAAATGGTTCACGGAAGGTCCTGCGCCGGCACGCGTAAACCCCACAGGTGAATCTCAACTGACCGAATGGAGACCCACAGTTTATATAGGCTTAGCAAACAATGAGCTCATATAGTAATTTAGTAACAAGATACAATGATTTGGTTAATAACAGATCTTGCTTCTCATGCGCTCATCAGGATCTGGCCAGACTCCCAACAAGCACATCTGAAGCAGAGATCTTATCTTAGCTAACTGGTAGCTGAATAGCATATTGTGCCCCTAGCTACAATAAAGGAAAGTCTGATAAGGGCTGCAGAAATCATAAACATAATACATATGAGAATAATGAACAAGTATTAGGTCGAGTTGATTACTTCCCATGATTTCTCTTGCACAACGCTTCATTATACAGGATTATGGATTATAAGGCCGCCTTGTATACTATAATACAAAGGTTTGTTATACACAATTATATGTTATAAAGCTGTCTTTTTACACTATATTGGGCTCAACATACGACATCAGGTTCAACAGTAGAACAGTTCTTTGTGTTATATTTTTATACAGTTCTTTATCAAAGTATTGCAATGAGCTATTGGGTTTAATCAGAGTATTACCATGAGCCATTATTGAAAAAACTCCTATTAATACAAGGTGTCTTCGCCAAACAATTGTAAATATTGCTCATGAAGGCCATTTTGGAATTGTTAGCACAAAAAAACTCCTGAGAGAAAAAATTTGGTTTCCCAGTATGAATCAGTATGTTGAGAATACAATAAAACACTGTTCTGCATGCCAGCTGGTAACCAACTCTTCCAGGCCTAAACCAGTAGACATTTATGGTCCACTATGACTACGTGTGTTAACACACGAAACGCGTTAGGAGGAGAAATGTTGGGGAAATAAAGTTGCTTTTTAATTCACCGCTGGTCTCTGGTTTGTGAAAGTGCACACAACAATTTTGAAGTGATTTATGGTCCACTGCCAAACTTTCAATATATACTTGTCATGAATGAATATTCACGATATCCAGAAATCTCATTTATTTTATCGATGTCAGCTGCCAGTGTACTACCTTCTCTGGACAGTATCTTTTTAGCCTACGGCATACCTCGGGTAGTTAAGGCAGATAATGGTCCTCCGTTCAATGAACATACATTTAAACAATTTGCTGGATACCTTGGATTCAAACACAGGAAAATAACCCCCCTCTGGCCACAGGCCAATGGAATTGTTAAGAGATTCATGCGCACTCTAGGCAAAAGAGTTAAAACTGCTCAGCTAGAGCAAATTCCTCTAAGACAGGCACTATACAAGTTTTGCGTAACTACAGAAACACGCCCCACTCAACAACTAATATATCTCCAGCACAACTTATCTTCAACACACCAATTCACACTCGACTTCCAGAGATTTTTGCTACAACTACTCAACCACAAAGAGACTCATACATAAGAAACACAGACGCCATGCTCAATATTTTCCTGCCCAAAAGGATGCCACTGAGGTTGTCTTACAAAAGAGACAAAACAAAACCTCATCAACATACAACCCCACTCTGTGCAGTGATTCTATACCGGGTCACTGCACGAAAAGTAAACATGGTCACAGCCACACGTAATGGACACAGCATGACCCGCAATGCTTCACACTTACCATTGGGCATGCCTCAGACAAACAATGGAACATCAGAGGGTACTCCACCAGCCCAAGAAACTGAGCAATTGCCTAGAGGAAAAGACACACCACCAGATGTCTTTTCCTCACAAAAGATGGTGGGCCTCAAGACAATGAGGAACCATGTTCAACAAGACGGTATCCCTGAAGGCCAAGGTGCCCTACATCAAGACTAATTGAAGAGATTTAATCTATATTTATAACTTGTCACATAAATGCAAATCTGTTTAATTTCCGTGTTACCCTATGAGTTTTTTGGATACTTTGTTATGTTAATGTTGAAGTTAATGCATATTTTAAAAAAAAAGGGGGGGATGATGTAATGTCTGCATGTTTAAGTTACAATATATCTTTAAGGCAGAGATGGAGGCTGGGTAGGAGGCAGGAACAGGAAGTAAGAGATATAGCATGAGGGAGAAAGCAGAGGAAGGAATGAGAACTGTACAATGAATAAAAACTGAATCTCCACTGCATGCTGGATGTGTAATCTTTGCATCAAGCACACACTGAATGATGCAGACATAACATGCACGTTCAAAGAATATATAGTTTATGGGGGTATTTTACAGGTAATGGGGTGTTTAGACTGAAAAACTGCAAAATGTGCACATTGTCCAAATTTAGAAATTGCCCCATTTTTAGGTGTTTGGAGGCCACATCTTTAGGTGCACCCATACATGCTTGGTATCATTTTGTTTAGGAGAAGTTGCAGATTACCAGGTTTTTTTTAGTTGTCATGGTAATCTAAAATCTAAATTCAGGACTTATTTTTTCTTTATTTCAAGTCAAACCACAAGCTTCTATGGAGAACTGCGCCACAGATGTAGCAGGGTTGGTGCTACTGAATAGCTGCAGGTGTGCACTTTCAAGGAATATATAATTTGTGGGCAGGATATTTCACAGGTAAGGGGATGTTTAGGTGTGCACCTAGAGCGTAGTCCCAAACTTTCCAGCTGAAATTGCTCTTGTGTATTGACCCTGTTTTGGGGTGTTTAGAGGCTGCATCTTTAGGTGCACCTGTACATGCCTGGTATCATTTTGTTAGGGAGAAGTTGCAGATTGTTTCTTAGCAGGTTTTGTTTAGTTGTCATGGCAATTTTTTGGAGAAATTTAACTTTGGAACTTTTTTTTTATTTCAGCTCAAACACTATGCGGATCAAAGACGCCATGCTCAATATTCTCCTGCCCAAAAGGATGACACTGTGGTTGTCTTACAAAAGAGACAAAACAAAACCTCATCAACATACAACCCCACTCCATACCAGGTCACTGCACGAAACGGAAACATGGTCACAGCCACACGTAATGGACACAACATGACCCCGCAATGCTTCACACTTTAAGGTGATTCCCTTACCATTGGGCATGCCTCTGCCACCCCAAGAAACTGAGCAATTGCCTAGAGGAAAAGACACCGCCAGATGTCTTTTCCTCACAAAAGGGAGATGGTGGGCCTCAAGAAAATAAGGAACCATGTTCAACAAGGCGGTATACGAGAAGGCCAAGGTGCCCTACATCAAGACTAATTGAAGAGATCTAATCTCTATTTATAACTTGTCACATATATGCAAATCTGTTTAATTTCCGTGTTATCCTATGAGTTTGTTGGATACTTTGTTGTGTTAATGTTGAAGTTAATGCATATTTTTAACTTGGCATGGCAATTTTTTTGAGAAATTAAACTTTTTTTTATTTCTGGTCAAACTTCAAACTTATTTGGAAAACTGCACCCACAGATCTGCATGTAGGAAAGCAAGGGTGGCACTGCTCAATAGCTGCAGGTGTGCACTTTCAAGGAATATATATTTTGTGGGGGGTATTTCAGAGGGGTTATTTAGGTTTATTGGATTCTTTTTATTGGAGTATTTTTATAAAATTCACTTCTGATTGGATGGTGTTTCAGAAAATATCCCCAAAAATATTGTTGCGTTTTAGGATGATCTGTATGATGGCAGCTGGATTTAGAGCACAAACTACACCACAGCTAAAAACCTAGAGGTATTTCACATCTATTATTAGATATGCCATGTTAACCTATAGATGCCTTTATCTAGTGTGTTACAATGTAAAATTGTACAAAATGCTGTTTTATTATTGGGGTGTGTTGTGGACAAGAAAAGTGGGATACCAATACATATTTGGTATTGTTGGATTCAGCAGAATTGGGGCTATTACAAACAGTAAAATGTTTGCCAGTAAATGTAATTCTTCTTTGAAAAAAACACAATAAAAAGATGTTATTCTTTATTTGACTTTCTTTTACATATTTCACTCAACATTTTTGTTATATCTCCAGAAAACATACAAAGTTTTGTTTCAGTGCTCAAGCCCAATTCATTATGGAAAAAACTATATATATATATATATATATATATATATATATATATATATATATATATTTATAATGTCTCTTATTTCACATAGGTTTTCTTGTCAAAAATCCTAAGTAAACTTAATGAGTGCAAAATGTCTGAAAACTGCTTGGCAGTAGATGTTCGCATTTAGGATTGGCCGGCAAGGAAAGGGTTAATGGGTGATCTGAAAATTCTGTACCGTACCACTAGCCAGAAAGGGTGTGGCATTACCTTTATATTTACAGATAATGAAATTAAAGATGAATAATTACTAGAATATATGAACAATGTTTTGGCATCTGGGGACATGTCTCTTTGCAAGCAATGAAACCACATAAGATTTAATTCCTGTCATGAAAAAAGAATATCCAAGGTGCACTCTCACTGCTTGAAAATCTCTATGATTACTTTCTTTCACGTGTTTGGCGAAATCTGCATGTAGTACTTTGCTTTTCTCCAGTCGGAGAGAAATTTAGGACAAGAGCACTCAAGTTCCCTGGGTTGATCTCTGGCTGTACCATGGACTGGTTTCAGCATTGGCCAAGAGATGCTTTAGTGGCTGTTGCTTACCATTTCCTTTCCTCCTACAGAATTGAATGCATAGAAGAGGTGAAGCAAAGTATTGTAAACACAAAGGGCACATTTCAAGACATTGTCGCAGAAAAATGTGTTGAATACTTTGACCGTTACAGGCGCCAGACTTATATCACTCCAAAGTCATATCTTTCTTTTTTTGGTGGCTATAAAATAATTTATGGTGAGAAAATTGAATTATGTTGGAAATCTATCTAACCATATGAAAACAGGTAGATTAATTCTACATTCCTTTTATTTACTCTAAAGTCACCAAGAATTGTAATACTATTAACATTATACCAACATTTTTGCTGCAGCATAAATGAGAAGCATTCTGAAACTATTTAATAAAATCAGAAAATATCTCACTGTTTTCATAAAACCACTTTGACCAAACTCATATCCACATTTTAGTGTATTTATCAATAAATTAACTTGAAAATAATTTGGTGTGGGAAAAGATTAGATAAAATCGGGAAAAAAACTCTTGATTTTTTCGGATTATTATTATTATCTGCCATTAACTTCTGCAAGACCTTGGCAGGCTTTCCCCTTTAAAACTTCAACCAGAAAAAATCTGATTTTAAAGGGGTGGATCACCTTTAAGTTAACTTTTAGTAAGTCATAGGCTAATTCTAAGCAAAAATTCGATTGGTCTTCATTACTTGTTTTTTCAAGTTTTTAAATTGTTTGCATTTTTCTCCCGACTCCAGCTTTCAAATGGGGGTCACTGACCCCATCTAAAAAACGAATGCTCTGTAAGGCTACAAATGTATTGTTATTGCTACTTTTTATTACTCATCTTTCTAGTCAGGCCTTTCTTATTCATATTCCAGTCTCTTATTCAAATCAGTGCATGGTTGCTAGGGTAACTTGGATCCTTGCAACCAGATTGCTGAAATTGCAAACCGGAGAGCTGCTAAATAAAAAAACTGAATAGCTCAAAGAATCCACATCAACCAAAAGAATCTGAGCCGTCCAACTGTCTATATAAGGACACATAAATATATGGTTTATTAGTTGGTAGCTAGTAGTAGTATAAACTGTATAAACTATAAAACTATAAACTATAAGTACTGTATATAAACTATAGATCGTACTTTTTGATTAAACAGCAACATAGTGTAGTAGTAGATACCAATACCAGTTGACCAGAGGTAATGTAAAAAATCACAGACATGTTTTTTAAGAAATTGGCAACATAGGTGCACTTTTTTCTTATTAAAAAAGCAATTGTAGCCTAGTGGATAGGAGGTCATCTAACAATATACGGAATGTGAGAACAACATGAGTCTCTGGGTGCTCTCCATTTTTCTCTGTATTTTGGTATAATCCATCTGCAATTCACCTGATGTTTTCTGGTGTATGATTTCAAGACCATCTGGTCCCAGGCCTATCAATCTCTTCTCAAAGCCCCCTCTTCTCAGAAAGCTGCTGCTGACAAGCATCGTATGGCTACTTCTCCCTATCAATTCAGGGATTTTAAGCACTGCATATCTTGTCGGCGCTATATAGATAAATGATGATGATGATTTAGTCTGGTTGTCCTTGAAACACATTAAACTTTGTTTGCCATCTCCCAAGTTCGGACCTCGTTATGTTGGACCCTTCAATATTAAAGAAATCATTAAACCTGTGGCCATTAGGCTAGATCTTCCTCCTAGCATAAGCATTTTCGAATTCCTTCCATGTCTCCTTGGTTAAACCTTTTGTGAAGAATATTTTTTCAAGTGATCTACTTCCTCCTGCTGCTACTGTTCTTAATGATCATCAGGAATTCGGAGTGCAAGAGATTCTGGACTCTAGAAATTTAGAGGCAAGCTTCAATATCTGGTTCATTGGAAGATTTTTGGGCCCGAACAGAGGTCTTGGGTTAATGCATCGGATACTCATGCTTCTTGACTGATTAAACCTGGCCATAGACGCAAAGATCTGATCGTACGAATCGAGGATTTGTACGATTTTCAAACCGTGTGTGGAGAGTCCTGACATTTTTCGTCCGGCGGAGATCGGTCGTTTGGTCGATCGGACAGGTTAGAAAATTTCTGTCGGCTGCCGATAATATCTCTGCGTGTATTGCCGATCGTACGATTTTCAGTGGGAGACTGTCACTAGCTTTGGTTGGACATAGATATCGTACGATTGCTGTCAGGGGCAGAACATTGCTGATCTGTTCTTTAACTAATCTGACTGGTAAGACTTTGATCTGAATGGTTAGTGGCGGGTCAGGAGATGGGAAAGTCCGATCGTACGATGATTCGTACGATCGGATCTTTGCATCTATGGCCAGCTTAAGACCTTTCACAGAAAGATTTCTAACAAGTTTTGGGAGGTTACTCCTGAAGGGGGGATTACTGTAAGACGCCCCGGGAGATCCAGCGTCCTTACCTCCCGGTGCGTCTCTTCCAGGTTGCGGGGGCGCATCTGGCGCTGACATCATGATCTTTGAAGTGATGCTGGCATCACTTCACCAGCATTGTGCCGCTTGCATCATGATGCCGTGTGTCATAACGTCATCATTCATCTCAAATTTTAAATTTTTGCCCCAAGATTCCCTTTAAAAGCCCATTTGCCATTTTAACAGTGCCCTGCTACAGTCTACAGACCCTGCTGAAGCATTTTTCTATTTGATTACTCTAGTTTTTGACTCCTGCTTGTTATTTAACCTTGATTCCTGCCACCTGCCTTGACCCTTTTGCCTGATTGACTATGTTTTTTTGCCTGATCCTTGCTGGTACCTCATTTTGGTCTTGTTGCTACCTAAACACACTTATTCCTCCTAGGTTCCACAGCAGAAAGCCCAGGGCCCCAAAAGAGCGTCAGTGAACACCAGAACCCTTTGTCCATCTGAGTGTACCTGTCGCCTCCTAAAGGTTCCTGTTGGATGTGTACGTTACACACTTTGACTGAAATACCAGTATTGTAGTAAGATTCTGATACTGATGACTAGAATAAACATGGTAAAAAGTTGAATTTATTAAATTAATTAGAAATCAATACAAATTTCAGTATTATGATAAAAAAGTGTAATTTGTACTAGACATATTAACTAATATATATCAATTATCACGGGTGTTTATTACATTTCATGCAGAATTAACATACTGTATTGTTCTCAAAGATCAATGGAACCCCAAGTAACTGGCTATAGGTGCATCTGAAGTGCATCAGTGAAAACCAAGAGAGCTGAAAATCAGGAAGTAGTGTTTTGGCTATTATGCTAGACATCCAGTCACTCCAGCCTTTATAGGTTACATTTTTGGCTAATAAACTATATTGAAAGCATTTTTTATTTTGCACAGCCTGCTTACCCAGTTTTTATTTTTGTACTGAACAATTCATTACATAAAATTACATTACAGAGAGCAGGAGAGAGAACCTTTGTTGTTAGTCAGATTTTTACCTTGATACCACTATTATATTATTAAGAACTTATAATATCAATTGTATGATTGCTGAGGATAATGTATCTGTAAGGCTTCAATATTATAGCTTCTGGTTTCAAGCTTTATTGCTGTTTAGCATTAGCAAATGTGAATGGTTTGAAAAAATGTGTTTGTGCTAGCCTGGTGCCAGAAGTGTTTTATTGCCTTAGCAAGATTGATTAGTTATTGAAAAGATTGGATTTCTTTACCATTGGTAATGAAGAAGTAAGTGTATTCATATTCACACAGAAGGGAAACTAATCATTAATTGTGGAAGGTGACATAAACCAGACACTTTGTTCTGCCAAATAACATTTTTAAAAAAACCTATTCTAAACTATTTGTTTTATAATATACACTGTTACATGTTATTACAAGATTTGTACAATATATTGTTACACTTATTTTACGCCAGTTTCACATGTTTATATATACTCTATCTATCTATCTATCTATCTATCTATCTATCTATCTATCTATCTATCTATCTATCTATCTATCTATCTATCTATCTATCTACATATATAGCAAAAACAAATATTGCCAAAAAGGAGAATTTAAGTAATTAAGTAGTGACCATAGTATGACATAATCTTCTTGTGCTTTTTAGGATTCAATCACAGAAGAAGTAGTTGAATTGCTGCAGCCTTACCTAGACATGAATGATTACAACGTGGAGTAAGCAAAAATAGTGTATCGAAATGTTGCAGGTTTATGCTCCTAGAAAAAAGCAATGGCAATTAACAAGGTAATACTAATGAAAACATTCAAGCTAAATCATACAGAACATCTATAAAAGTCAGGGAAGAGTACTCTCAATATTCATTATTTTTTAGTGTTTTTTTAACAAGTTTTTTTTTTAAAAAAAGGCTTTTATTTTCAACACAATCAAGAGGTTTTCCACCAACAGACTTTTTAAGAGTGGAGGTTTTTTTTCCCTAAATAATACGTTTTTTTCCTGTTTTTAAACTAAAACTAGTTTATGCACTTTAGTCTGCAAACAAATTATCACTGCTGAACAAACGACAAGGCATTTGTCTCTGATGAGTAGATAATAAATTCAGTCCTAACCTTTTAAAGCATCCTTTTAAATGCGTATATGAAAGCAGATCATAAGAACAGTACTCCCTTTCCTTACTAGCATTGCAATGACTCTAATGCAATACACTTCTAATTGATTATTGCTGGTATTACATATTGTGATTTATTTTTATTGGTGTAAAGATTAAAATACTATTCACCATTATTCTTTTCAAAATACTTTTTCGTTGTCTGTCATTGAATACCTAATTTCAGCTATGCATTATGGACATGTGATCACATCTCTCACTTGCAACTCATAATGAAAAGTGAGAAAGTGGGAAACAATGAGACAAACAGTAGATTTACTGCCGGGGCACAAAAAAACCTTGCTGTTTATAGAAGTGTATATAACAAGACTGCCTACTGTTGCTGCATGATTCTCATATATGTTTTTATATCACAATAGTGAAATAGTTGCTTGTGGCTAATAAATCTGCCTGGCAGCTACAAGTGAGAAAGTTTGACCATGCATAGGCGTACAGCTTGTTAAGTGACTGATTATGTTTAGCTTAATAAACATAAATTCAGCTATGGCATGTAGATGAAATGCTATGTAAATGAATAAATGTCCTGCACAAGTTTAGGGTGGGGTATTTCGACTCATTCTGTAGAGAAAAATAAAAAATCTGCGAGTAAATTCAAATTCTGCAATTTATACTTATCCTAACGAGTTGGGTCCAATAGTGAGAATTGACCAGAATCAGAACTTTTCAAAAGCAATATGTTATGTTTTGGGTAGTCGAGGATGAGTAGAGTATAACAGTGCTTTATAAGCAGACTCTCATGCAGCCATTACACAACAGTAACTTTCACTTTTAAGCTGTATGAAGTATGCACAGTATAAGTCTTGAGCACAGTGACATCTACAGGCCATTTGTATAAACACCACATATTCCTCCCTATAGTAGGAAAGCATTTGGGCAAATGTAATAAACAACAACAATGCATCTTAAAGCAATAATATACATTATTCACATCACATTGTCCTGGGTCCATGCAGGCAGTTTTCTGATTCTCTCAGTAAGCCTTATAGGTTCACTTTCTTCAGGCCTATTGCAGTCGACATCAGGAGTAGGAAAATGTCCTTCATCAAATGGAGCTTCTCCAAAGTCATATCTAATAGAAGCAAGACGACTTGCATTCCATATGTGTCCATCAGACAGTTCATATGTATATGGTCCTCGCTGGCGTCTCACTTCAAGCGGTGTAGTAAATTTAGATTGTCCTTGTTTCAGTATTCCTGGTTTCTTAATTCTGATTAAAGATTCAGGCTGAAAGTGTACTTCTCTTGCACCATGTTTTCTGTCAGTATAAGCCTTGCATTTGGCTTGTTGACGTTACCCAATGTCAGCAGTAGATGATTTGTAGTCACAGTATTTTGTGGAAGTTTGATGTCTGCAACATGTAACTTAGTGTGCATCTGTCTGCCATGTAATAATTCAGCAGGAGATGATTGGGTTGTTGTCTGGCGCATGGCTCTGTGGTTATGTAGGAACTCTGTTGTAAATACTTTCCAAGATTTCCCAGTAAGATTTGCTGTCTGTAGTGCTTCTTTCAGACTTCTGTTGAATCGCTCGATTTCTCCATTTGCTTGTGGTTAATACACTGAAGATTTCCTATGCACAATATTCCTCTCTTTCAGAAAGGATTCAAACTCAAATGAGACAAACTGTGATCCGCTGTCTGATATTAACTCCTTTGGATTACCTTCTCTGCTGAAGACTGTAGACAGAAATGTTATTACTGTAGCTGATGTGATATGAGAAACAAATGCAATTACACTGGTGCTGTAGTAATGAGACCATGAACTAATTGTAGATTTAATGCAGCAAAGAGATCCCTTCCAAGTATAGCAGTACCCTTATTCAAAGTGTAAAAGTCACATTTTGCAGTATTTGATTCAAATTGTACTGGCAAGGAACCAAGCACAGGGATTGGATCATTTAAGTAACTGACCAGTTTCAGGGCAGGTGCAACAAGCGGATCTTTTGCAAAGTATTTCAAGAAAATATCCTTTGGTAGTATAGAAACAGCTGAACCTGTATCAAGCATCAGGTTAATGGAGTGTCAGCAGAAGCAGTATTGACACCGACAATGCATATAAACTTGTCTGGAATAAATGTGTCAGCTTTAGCCACACTTAATACTGTGACATTTGTAGTAGTGACTTCACGAACATCTTTAGCAGAACTACGGCAGATCTTAGTAAAATATCCTACTTTTGTGCATTTGCGGCACCGTTTAGCTTTCGCAGGCCATGTAACATTTGCAGTGTGTTGTGTTCAACCACAGCGAAAGCAGTATTTTCTATTTGTATTCGCTGCACAGTTATGCAGTGTAGGTGAATCCCTTTCATTAGCACTGTATATTGCCTGTGACTGTGCATTATTAGGCCACAGTGCTGAATTCACAGTCTGTACATTCCCAGCAGTTCCCTGACTGAGAGTTTTAGCCTCTGCCACTGCTGTTTCAATTTGACTAGCAAATGTAATAGCCTTTGCGAGGTGAGTTTGTTTTTTCCACTATTTGGTCTCTTGGCATTTCATCTGTTAGATTCCCAAACTCACAGGTAACAACCAGCTCTCTCAAAGCTGCTACAAATTGTTCTGTGGATTCACCATGTGGATACATTGTCCATGTTGGTGCAATTTATATCTTTCAGCAACCACATATATTCTTGGCACAAAAAAGTTCTTTATAGCAGTAACAGCAGTTTCATCAGGTAATGGTAATGTATAGTCCCTCTGCTCCCAGGCAGTGAATAAGTAAAGCACGCTTTCTAGCAGCAGGCATCTCCCCCTAGTCAGCAGCAATAATGTAATTTTCAAACATATGGATCCAAGCAGTAAAAGGTATGGTAAGCTCACCAGGGTTTAGAAGAAATGGTGCAGGCTGCTGCAGAGGTAGAAGAGCCATCTCGTCGTCAATCTGTTATGTTTTGGGTAGCCGAGAATGAGTAGAGTATAACAGTGCTTTATTAGCAGGCTCTCATACAGCCATTACACAACAGTAGCTTTCACTTTTAAGCTGTATGAAGTATGCACAGTATTTATTCTTGAGCACAGTGACATCTACAGGCACACAATAAATATCCTGGAAAAAATAGATGATTATTGGTTACTAAAATTTAATTTGGTGCTTCCTTGATTTATTTTGGTAGCTTGACCTAGCAAGTTCTAATAAAAATGAGGGGGGGGGGATTTCAGTTTGACTAATACTAAATATTATCATTATTTCTTGTTCATTGTTCCATTTATATACCATTGTAGTATAGGAAGGAGTTTCATTATTTGCTGTTAATAAATCTAAACAGAAAAAAACACAATTGCATCAACTATGTTTTATAATTCCCATTTAAAGGCTCAATACAATGAATGTTTCACCTGGGTGCAAAACTGCATCCTACTGCTTTCTTAACAGTCAGCTATGTTTGTAAGTGTATATTCATCAGAGTTTAGTTATTTGCAGTAAAATACTCCTTAGTGCCAGATTTATGACTATGGGAATGGGAGTTAGGCAGAAACAATCTAACACAATCTAAAGAAACACTACTGTAATTTAATGGTTTGTTGGACTAGGTAATTATACCCATTTAGATGTATGGGTCATAGCTACAGGAAACAATGCAGTTCAATTATAGAGTTGGAATACAAAGTGAATTATGATATGTGTTCCCTTTTTTTCTAGGCTAACTTGGCATTGCAAGGAGCCAAATTCGCTGTTGCTCAACATGAACTGAACAACGCACAGAGCCAACTCGATGCCAAACAAAGGGAGTTTGAGGATGTGCAAGCCATGTATTATGCAGCAATGAGTGAGAAGCAAGCACTGCTGAATGATGCAGAAGCATGAAGGCGGAAGATGGTTAATGCAACTGCACTTATTGAAGGACTGGGTGAAGAAAAAGTGAGCAGTAACAATTGAGAAAATTGAGCACAGCTATAAATTACATTTCTAATGCTTAGTCAAGTTATTCTTTATTTTTTCCAAAGTCAGATTTAGCATTAATTTTAGTGTTATTTTTATTTTAATCTTTTTTTGTAAATCATTTCTTCCCTCTCTGTGCTTAAAAAGACAAATAGATGAGATGAGAGACAGGCCAACTTTGCCCTTCCAGTTGTTGCAGAATTACAATTCTCAGTATAATCCTCAAGGGCTGAATGGGACAGCTTAAAGCACCAGAGCAAGACAAAAATGTTGGCCCTCCTCTCTTTTGTGCCACAATCCTAAAGAATAATTTTGTTTTTTTTTACATATATCAACTTGCCAGGCTTTTAGCAACATTCAGGCCTTCAGTTTGATTTTTCATAGGCTTTTACATTTTAGACTGGTGTGCCAGACTTCCTACATTACTTGGAGCACCCCAGTTCTAAGTTCAACCCTGATTTGTTCCTGAAATGTATGGTTACAGTTAATATACCATTGCAGATTTTTTTATAAATCATTACTTATTTTCAGTTATATACTATTCAATGTGACTACATGTTTTAAACTCAATGGCAGAGACTGCTAAAGGCAGCAATTTAAAAAAAACTGTATTAATTTGGAAACAGCTACTCTGTTTAAATAAAAAGCTAAAGAAAAATAAGACCATAAAACACAAATCCCTTTCTTCTAAAGAAGAGCTTTTTATAACAAATATGCAAGTATTCTTATTTAGCTATTTTTTCCCCTACAGGTCTTCTAGTTGAGCAATTAAAATCATTATATTATTATTAACATGTATTTATATAGCGCCAACAAATTAGCACTATAAAGTAAATGAGATTATACAACTATATCACATGAAAATATATACAGTACATAGAACATATGGAGTTACATACATCACAATCAATACCGGTACAAAAGGTGAGGAAGGCCCTATGCAGATAGAGCTTACACGGGAGTAATACACAAGGTGTGGGACTGGGCAAGATCGAATTAAGTGGGTAAGAAATGTGGTACTGTATGTGGTGTTGCGTTTGGTAGTTAAGCAGAGTGAGGGTAGGCTTCTCGAAAGAAGTGCGTTTTAAGAGATTTCTTGAAAGCCGAAAGTTTGGGAGAAAGTCGGACGACCGTGGGAGAGAGTTCCAGAGGAGAGGGTGCAGCCCTTGCAAAGTCTTGAATACAAGCATGTGAGGAGGCAATGAGAGAAGAGTTGAGTAACAGGTCAGTAGAGGAGCATAGTAAGTGGTTGGGTGATTATATAGAGATGAGTTCAGAGATGTAGGGTGGGGCAGAGTTATGAAGTGCTTTGAATGTCATGACATGATTTAATAAGTGACTGGATATGAGGAGTGAATGACAGGGCAGAATCTAGGATAACCCCAAGGCTTGGGGAGAGGGGGTGATAGTGGAATTGTTAGCTATGATGGATACTTCCGGGATGTTACTGGCAGGAGGAGACGCGAGTTAGGAGTTCTGGGTTAAGATCAGGAGATGAGAGATAGATCTGAGTATCGTCAGTATAGAGGTGGTAGTGGAAACCATACAAGTTGATTAATTTGCGAAGGGAGGAAGAATGGAGGGAGAATAGGTGCCAGGACAGAGCCTTGAGGAACCCCAACAGAAAGAGGTAAGGGAGAAGATGCTACTCTGTTGTAGGAGACACTGAAGGAACGATTGGTGATGTAAGAAGAGAACCAGGACAGGGCTCTGTCACGAAGGCCAAGCGAATGGAGGGACTGGAGGAGGAGAGGGTGATTTACAGTGTCAAATGCAGCTGAGGGATCAAGCAGTATTAGTAGCTTTAGCCCCAAGGTCATTAGTTAGTCGGGTCAGGGCAGTTTCAGTGGAGTGTTGTGGTTTAAAACCAGATTGTAGGGGGTCCAGCAGGTTATTGTCAGAGAGGAATGAGGTTAGTCAGTTGTAGACTAGGCGCTCAAGTAGTTTAGAGATGAAAGGTAGCAGAGAGATAGGTCGGAGGTTGTCAGGATTGGAGGGATCAAGAATGGGGGTGACAAGAGCATGTTTTAGTTGAGAAGGAACAGTCCAGTTGAGAGCGAGAGATTAAATAAGTTAGTTAAGGCTTTGATTAGACAAGGATTGGTATTGCAGAGAGGTTTTGAGGGAATTGGATCAAGCAGGCAGGTGGTATGGTGAGAAGAGGCTTTGAGACTTCCTCATCAGTGACAGGGGTGAAGGAGCACAGGAGAGACTGGGTAGTGTGGAGGGAGGGTGGTGGAAGTCTAGGGGGGTTGAGTAGTGTGATGTCCCTTCTGATAGTGTCAATTTTGCAGTGCAAAAAAGGAAAATATATTCAAATATAAAAACATAATAGGGTCTAGATTATAACTAGAAAATTGTAGATGACCATGCAATATATTGATTGTGTTAGCAGTCTATTGCCCCATGTATGGTACTAAAACAGTCACCTATCTAATGTTTAATTGTAGATTTTTGAAATGTAGATCCACTAGGAGGATGACAGGGGCTGAATGATCACATGAGTTAAAAAGGGGGTTTTTCCTAAATGACCAGTTTATTGCTTGTTAGGTAGAAAACTGTATCCTAGGCAGGATGATTAAGAGTCACTTGGCCTCAAAACATAGTGTGCATGTAAAAGCTAGTTCTCTTTTTTAATTTTTTCTTGCATTTTTTAAACTTTTGTATGTATTATTATACCTTTGGCAGAGATAAGTACATGGAAATACTTTAAATATTTTGTTATTCCTTAGCATTATGTTCCTTGCTCTTCTTTGTTTGAGGTGCAGGGACCATATCATGCAAGCCAAGAATACACTGACTAGGCCAGGAGCCAGTGTTATCAATTATATTAGTTTAGAGGAAGCATCTGTCTTGTCAGCAAATGAAATATTAAAAGGTAGAAAAATGTCTTAGAGGAACAAAAAAAAGTAGGTATTATGAATATGAAAAATACACTAAATTAATTTTATGGCACTTCACACAATGATCACTTTAGTGTAATGGCCATCTAAAACATAGGAAGGCTGATTTTATTCTATATACTAAACTTATTACTTTAGTTTGAACCAATGGATTGTAAAATTTTATTGATTATAGGCAAATATTTAAAAACAACATTTTAAAATCCAGCCATATTGATAATGGAAATCATGCAGAAAAAAAAGCTTATTGTGCACATCAAGCTACAGTATTTCTTCATTCTGTCTATTCAAGGGAAAATAAATGGAAGGGAATCAAGTCAGGTGCCTAAGATTTATGGTAATCATTGTGTAATGTGACAGAGATTTGATGTTTTCGTGGATGAGTTTTCAGTGTTCTTTCTCGTTGTTTTAGACTATTACTAAAAAAAAGCTAGAGCCATCTGTGGTTTTATATTCCTCTCTAGATATAATTCTGCCAGGCATTGTATAATGCATTTTAACCTATTTTAATTCATGTTTCCATATGTTATTTCATCAGTGTATTCCTTTCATTCTGCTGTACTTGATTTCCTCTCCCCTTTGCCTGCACAAATTGTAATATTCCCATTGTTCATGGGAAAGGAAGACAGTTTGAGTCTCATGTCTGCCTGTCAGGACTCAAGGCTTTTTCTTAAAGCACAAGTAGACATCCACGGCTAAATTTATTAATCTCTGCTCTATCATTTCTCACTTGGTTATGAACTGTGGGTATTAGTAATAAACGATGTACTGTATAGAAGAAAGAAGGGGAGCTAACTGGTTTAAAGCAGTTGTGTATCGAAACAAATAATGCACATGAATAACAAAGTTCTGGGGGGGGAGGGTAAAAAAGATAAAGGGGGGGGGAGAGTCCAAGTACTCCAAAGATCAGATACAAATTTTCAATACACCAAGGGTCCAACAAATGTTCCATGTGGGGTGCTGCCTCCTTAATCTGCTGATCCCAAGCAGGCAAAGTCTACAAATAAGCATAAAAGAAGGGACGTGCTCCCATTGTGTCAAATTGTATCAGCACCTTTATTCAAATAAAGATATATTGCACTTACAATTTAGCAGAGAATTATCACTTTCACTAATGGCAATAAAGCACAAGAGTAAAAATTTAAATGACTCATTTTTCATTCCGCCTTAGAACTACCAGTTAGTGGATCTGTCAGAAATAGCAATGTTCCTATCATGCTGATTTTTAAACAGTGGTTTGAACAACAGTATGTAGAATTAGTAATAAGTCAGCTGCCTCTCTGTCAAGACTGCAAATATTTCCAGGGTTCCTTGCAGCACAGTTAATCTCAGAACCTGCAAGGCATTCTGGAAAATTGGGTCTGGCCTGGGTTCTGCTATACTTGTTCAAGAGGCAAGAGAAGTAGCGTGGGGATAGAAAAATACTTTGCTTTCAATACCAAATATATTTACAACTAATTTTAAAACCACTGAAAATGTTCAATTAATATTAATGGTACACAACCGCTCTAATTTTTAGTACGTAGTATTTAATAGTATAGTAATAGTGCTGGTCAACTTCTTGCTGCTCTGTGCCTTAAGCTTTTCACCGTGAAGGCCATCTCCCATAGACTCCATCATAATACCAAATAATTAAAATGATTTCCTTTTTCTCTGTAACAGATCTTTGTACTTGATCCTAACTAAGATAATAATTAATCCTCAGTAGAGGCAAAACAATTCTATTAGGTTTAATTAATTAATTAATTAATTAATTAATTAATTAATGATATGTGTTTAAATGATTTTTAGTAGACTTAGAGGGTTATGGCTTAATTTCCTAAACATTCAGATAGAAAATTGTACAATGGGGAAAATGCTGGACAAATTCATCCAACAATTCGAATTGTGTGACTTTTTTGGATTGTCATCCGAAAAAGTTTTTGGATTACCAAACAAAGATCAGTGTCAAACTTCTCAACAATCATGATAGCAAAAAACATGTTCCAAATGTAAAAGGGACCATCTGCCATTGACTTTTTTATGGTTTTAGCTGGAGTATTTTTGGATTTTAATTTTAATCAGCTTTGAGGTATAATAAGTCTTTAAAAATCTGAAATATTTTTCCCCCTAAAAATTTTAGGCTTTCCCCTTTAAAACTTGACCAGAAAAAATTTAGTTTTAATAAATAACTGCCTTAAAGTTTGGTGATACACATTACGGATAGATCCCTTAGCATTAATGAAAACAGGTCCTATACCTGTACCAATAAAATCGTATGAAATGAAATTTGTGAGATTTACTGCACTTATTTTGTATGCTTATAAACACTGTCCCAACTGATATCTCTGTACCACACAATGGTTAGTTTATAACTGGGACATGTTATATATACTAGTAGAGGTGGTGGATCAGAAGATGTGGAGTTTAAGGCTAGGGCCAGATAGAGCAGAAATCAGCCTGCTGAAACCCACAGGCCGATTTAAGCTCTTCACCACTAAAAGTATCGTCTTCTTCTGTTTGTGTCCAGAAGCCTTGTGTCAGCTCCGGCGCAAACACAATTGGCAGATTTCAGCTCGAAATGCAAAGTCTTGCGTTTCTTTGCCGAAATCTGTCAGAAGAAGAGGATGCTGATTGCAGTGAGGGCTGAAATCAGCCTCTGGATTTCAGCATTCTGGTTTAGGTTTAGTTTTAGGAGCTGCTGCAGTTCCAATCATTTATAATTTCTGTATAGATAAAATGAACAATAGAACAGTGGCCATACTGTGTATGTCAACTTGTATGATATCTGTTGGTTCACAGCTAGATCAGTTAGATATTGTAAAGTCTCAGCCAGTATATAACCACATGTAGCCATTCATATATTAAAGGGGACCCGTCACCCAAACAAATTATTCATAATCCTATTTTATCACATTAGTAAAGCAAAATGAACTTTAATTACACTATATAAATTATTTAAATCTTGTTTCCTTCAGTCTGGGAACTCGTAATTATAGCAAGCAGGTTGGAGCCATTTTGTGGACACTGTTATTAAGACAAGTCTTGTATCATCTCAGAATCTTGTTTGTGCACCAGAATGGGGGACCTGATGTCCATCCCCATGCCCTGGCTACACAATTAAATGGTGAAGAGACAGGGGGGAACGTGGGGAGAGCAGTGACATCTAGGAAGTGCTGAATGGAAAGTGAAAGTAATTGTCTGCCCCACCTCTATGCCCAGGGCATAGAGGAGGGGCAGACAATATTTGATTGACAGCTGAGATTTTTAAATGAGCTTACAACAGCTATGAATGCTTTAATAAAAAAATAGAAATTGGATTTCATGTTTAATTTGAAAAGGACTTTTATTATACAGATTTTTGTGTCTGGGTGACAGGTCCACTTTAATGGTGGACATGAGTATGGGTGAGTAAACTTTTTTGCCTGTTACAGTTTCAAAGTGAAATTTGTGTTTGTTTGTGTTATGGCAAAAAATGCAGGAACAACTCCAATGCCATTTGAATTTCTCAATGTAGTTTTTTTGGTAGTAAAAACTAGCGATGCCGCATGTTAGCCTTTAGAAAATTTTCCATGGTTTTGTGAATTTTTCAGCTTGTCGAAGCAGGCCAGTGTGCTCATCACTAAAAAAAAAAGTCCTGGAGTTGCACCACCATTTGCCTCATTGTTAAACATATGTTGATCTCAAGATCTATGGCTGAAATTTCCTGATCACAGCAACTACCTCTCTTTGACAACTGTAGCAGCAGTTTTAGACTAATGTAGCTAATGTAGCTAATGTTATATTCACTGTAAACTGGGTTTGCCTCAGACAGCCAATAATTTGTCTTTTGTTCTGTACATTCTCACTTAAAAGGCATTTTCCTGTTGATATTAATGGATATGAATAATTTAAACTTGTACACTCAGTAAACACAGATATTTTTTAATCATACACTTGTATAGCCAGAAGCACAAACATTGTAAATTCCATCAAAAAACTGTTCTGTGATGATAAATATGTGATGTATTCCAAAGTTAGTTTACATGTAGTGCTACTAGCTACTGTACACACACACATTGCTACTCTCTGGTTGTAGAGGCTTTATGAGATTGCAGACTGCATCAGAAATAGCTGATTAAATGCTGTAGCAGCATAATATAAGAATATCTAATATCAGTGTAGATTTGCATCTTGCTAGAAGCAAGTCTGAGTGGGTACTTAAGGTTCAATAAAGTATGGAAAAGAAGTCAAAACTGTTTTTTGTATTATGAAAGAAAATGTAATTCTAAGCAAGTATCCAGTATACATTAATTATTTGCAAATGTAATTAAAATGTTACTGAAAGCAATATTTTCTCTTGTTCTGATTCTCAGAACAATGTAGCTGGAGTCAGGTCTCCCTTAGGTCTGTTAATCAGCTGGCTTGCAACATTGTCTCAGGAGTCAGAGCTAGAACTGCAGAGAATGTAAGCAGCCAGACTGATAACTACTTTCAATGGCAATACAATTTACAAATAACTTCAAAACTGTTGAGATGTTTAATTAATGTATACAGAAAAGTCGTTTAGAATCAAATTTTATTTTAATACAGAAAAACTTATTGGAGAACTATTTAAGTTTCCAAAGCTAAATAAATAAAACCCATTTTAGGCAAACTGACTGGATTTATTGCAGGGCAGTTTTTACATTCCCTATCCCTATCTTTTTCACCTCAGTGCATTGGGCTGGTACAAAAGTCTAAAACATAATGCATACCATTTTTAGCCTACTTCTTTAGTTAGGCTTTAGTTTTCCTTTAAGGTCAAGATAGCTGCAGGAAACATATTCATGCATTTATTAATTTTAAAAAAATTTAATCTTATCATTTGGCAATTGGTATAAAATGATTCCAGGAGTAATAACAAAAGAGCAGGGTTTTTTAGGGCTTTGGGATAGCTATGAAATCTTTGTTGTTTAATAACAGTGAAAATATATATGAGCTGGGTTGGATCTGTTCAATGCAAACATATCTTGCTAATTATACAAGTGCTTAGAATAATTAATTGGAATGCACAGTAGCTGCATTAAAAGCAGCTCCCAGACACATGATATGTAAAAAGTAAAGCAAGTAAACAAATGATTGCAAGAAAGCCGCATGTAAGGGTCTGTTGCCACTTGATCTAGTAAATGTCATTGGTGAGCAAGTTGAAACTTGATATATATGGATCAATAAGTTTTCATATTACAGTCACCAATTGCTGTACTGTGACAGACAAGGCAAATAGTAAAATAAGTTGCACACTGCTTTGCAGGACTGTATAATGGGGATAAATCAACTATGTGTGACTGACTATGCTATACATATTATTTAAAATATAATTGGATTTAAGTGAGGAATAAAAAATATGAACTTAGCTAAAATCAAAAGAATGTTTTAAGTTGTATTTTTGGAGAAAGGATTAAAATAAGATTAAAGGGGTAGGTTCTGGGTGTAGTTATCAGAAGGTTTTTCTTTCTATTAGTTTAATTTTCACAGCATTTATAGGCTCACAAGTCACAATTGCTACTTGGAAAAAGATCATCCTAGCCTCTGAGTCCGTGCTGAGACGATTTCATGCCTTATCTTGCCTCAGCATTTGCTGCCAGTAGGAACTGCTGAGAGTACTGAAATGGATCACCTACTGCAATAATATTGTATCCAGGATTCCTTGCTGATTTGAATTAAACTGGTATCATTGCGTAAATGTAAAACAAAATAAATAAATAAAACATAAAAAGAGCTGGAAATCTCCAGTATGCTCCCATTCAGATTATGGATTTTCATTCATACAGCAAGGGGGTTATTTATCAAAATCCAAATTTATCAGATTTTTTAAAAAAAAAAAGTCTGACCAAACTAGAATCCACGGTTTTGCCCATATTGTCACATAAAAACTGTGACTTTTTCGGATTGTCGCTCGAAAAATCTGATTTTTTTTAAGATTTGACTACCAAAAAGCCCACATTTTTTTGTGAAATCTGTGGAAAAGTTCAAAATGTTTGGATTACCGTACAAACCCCAGTGCAAACAATAATATATTCAAATTGCAAATATGACCTCTGCCATTGACTTCTACAGGACTGTGACAGGTTGACAATGGAGTATTTTCTGAGTTTTTTAGCATTCAGACTTTAATAAATAACCCCCAAATGTAACGTTGCAGGGCTAAGTCCAGTTATAAAAAAAGTGGTATGTTGTGGTCAAACCTTCAAACAAGATGACTAGATTTGAAACGCTGAAGGTTCAGGCATATACAAAAATGTGTCAGAATGACTTTAAGGGGCATATTTATAAAGGGTCGAATTTCAAATTGAAAAAACGTTGAAATTCGAATTCACAAAGACCAACCAAAATTAAGTCGAAGGTTTTTTTTGGTTGGATAGGTCCACTTTCAAACAAATAGGTCCGTATTTGGCCAAATTCGAGTTGTACGAATAGAAGAAATAGCGCATTCGATCAAATTCGATTCAAAGTTTTTCTTTGATTTTTCAAAGTCCACAATTGACTCCAAATGGGTTCTAGGAGGTCCCCCATAGGCTAAAACAGCAATTCAGCAGGTTGTAGATGGCGAATGGTCAAAGTTGAATTTTTAAAGAGACAGTACATGATAGATTTTGATATTCGAATTTTTTTCAAATCTAAATCAAATCTGGACTATTCCCTAGTTGAAGTACACAAAAAATAGCTTGAAATTCAAATTTTTTTCATTCAAAGATTCACCTCGACCCTTAATAAAGCTGCCCCCCAAAGGTGCATTGAAATTAATGTAATGCAAAAATAGTATAAGTTCCTTTGTTGTTCCCAAGATGTAGCTACTGCACACACTGCTACTGCTGTGATCTGATCTGTTTCATCTGTTATTTAATTGTGGAATGAGATGTTGGGACATGGAAAGCTAAATATCTGTATTAGTGCACAGTTTTATTATTTATTATAGTTATATATCACGGTACAGTTTTATTGTCAAAAGAAAACTATACCCCCAAAATGAACACTTAATCAACAGATAGTTTACATCATATTAGGTGCATATTAAAGAATCTTACTTAAATCTTGTAAATCTTGCCATTTTACATCTCTTGCCTTGAACCACCATTTTGTGATGGTCTGTGTGCTGCCTTAGAGATCACCTGACCAGAAATACTGCAACTCTAACTGTAACAGGAAGAAGTGTTGAAGCAAAAGACAGAACTCTGTCTGGTAATTGGCTCATGTGACCTAACAAGTATGGTTTGTTGGTATGTTTGTGTGCACAGTGAATCATACGATCCCAGGGGGCGGCCCTTATTTTTTTTTTAAATGCCAATTTTCTTTTATGATTACCCAATTGCACATACTACTAGAAAAGTATATTATTATGAAAATGAGTTTTATGCAATATCTTTTTACAGAGACCCACATTGTTTGGGGGTATCATTTTTCCTTTAAAGAGAAAAAGGAAATCTTTTTAAAAATATATAATTATTTTCCTATTATGGACTTTCTAATAACAGATTTCAACATAAGGGATCCCATTACTGTATTTTGTATAATAGGATAATTTTTCTGTATTTCAAGGAATCATGGATAGCCACCATAAATAACATGTGTGATCCATTTTTGGGTCCATTTATGATTAATCATTAAAGACCTAGAAGGGACACATAAATCCATAAAAATGTTATATAATCATATAGATCTTTTTGAAAACCTCTATAAGTTTCTGTTTACACAGTGATAGTGGGAACTGCTAAGCTAGTGTTGCATGTGATCTAAGTATTGAATTCACAAACATGAATTCACATTCACATTCAGTGGGCTTGCTAGTATTACTCAGTGTGTCTTATAACATTTATATAGTGTTGGAGCAGCAGTTTCATGCAGTATTTACATGTGAGAGATGCAGGTGGGTTTTCGTCTTGGAATCTGAGCTGCAGACTCTAAAAGGGGGAACTTGCAGCACCGAGGGCAGTGGTAAACAAGGGGGAGGGAAGGAGGCTCACAGAGCAATCATTGGCAGGGGCCAGTGTAGCGGGGATAGAGAAGGGGCAGTGGAGGCTAATCAGTGAGGAAGGTTTATGACAGTCAAGAGGGGAAGTAGGGGACAGAAGGATAGGGGGCTGGGCCATAGCTCATCCAAACCAACAGATTCAACATTTTGGTTGAAGATGCTGGGGAGGACTGCTCTGCACTGGTGTGTATGGAGCAGGCTGAAGCTCAATGCACCCTGGGAGGCAGTGTCTCTTATATGGGTGGTGGGGGGAGTGCAAAGAGGGATTGGCTGGTTTTAGTTATATGGGATTCAATTTTTAGAAAGGTGGATAGGGTAATCTGCTGTAAGGACCCTTCACGCCGAACAGTTTACTGCTTGCCTGGTGCTAGGGTTCGGCATGTGGTGGAATGAGTGGACAGATTATTGGGAGGGACTGGAGAAGACCCAGCGGTCTTGGTACACATAGGTACCAATGATAAAGTTAAAGGAGGTGGTGAAGTTATGAAGTTGAGGGTGAGGAATTCCAAGGTATATTTCTCAGAGATATTACCTGGCTAAGAGATTGGAATAGGGAGGAGGGTTTTGTCGAACTTGTATGATTTCTCAATCAGCTACAGGCTCTTTGCTAGGGATGGGCTGCACCTCAATGATGACGGAATAGCTGTTTTGGGGGAAAAGATGGCTAGACGGTTGAAGGAGATTTTAAACTAGGCATGAGAGGTGAGGGTTTAAAAAAGGATTCAGTGGAAGACGAAGTAGTTGGCAAAGGAAGGGAAATGGGGTGGAGATTTGGTTGGGGGTACTGTTAAGGATATGGAGGACCACATGTCATATGTTCAATATGGTACCAGTATTAAATGTATTTAAATGTATTATTAAATGCAGGAAGTCTGACTGGAAAAATGGGTGAGCTGGAGGTGCTGGCGTGAAAATATGATGTGATTGGTGTGGCCAAAACATGGCTGAATGAGTTGCATGACTGGGCAGTTAATATCAGTGGCTATACTTTGTTTCAGAGGGACATAGGCAATAGAAAAGAAGCAGGTGTATGTCTGTTTGTTAGGCAGAATTTAAAAGCAAATATAAAGGAGGAGGTAATGTAGAAAATTAGGGGGCGGGAGCACCGATTTTAAAGTCCAGCAAATTAATTGTAGGAGTATGCTATAGACCCCCTAATGTAAGTGAGCAGGAGGAGGCTAAGCTCCTGTTGCATGACAATTTTATGGCAAAAAACAGCAATCTGGAAGGCAAAGAAAGGAAACAAGGAGTGCATTGCGCTGAGGCTGAATCTAACCCCAAAAAGTTTTTCCAAGTATATTAAGTGAAAGAGTGTTGCTCCTTTAAATAATGGTACCATTATGGTTGTAACAGATACAGAAATGGCAAATGTGCTAAATCAGTTCTTTTCTTTAGTGTATACAATAGAGGAGTCAGAGTTCCAAGGCTCACATCATAGCTCAGCTCAATCTAGTCAGTGGCTGACTCAGGATAGGATTCATAAAGCTTTAATAAAAATTAATGTAAACAAGGTGCCAGGGCCAGGTGGCATACACCCCCAGGTTCTAAGAGAGTTTATTTCAGTTTTAAACCAGCCCTTATTTGTGATTTTCTCTGATTCATTTTCATCTGGTATGGAATGGTATGGTATGGTATGGATTGGGAAAAAAGCAGATGTCATTCCAGTATTTAAAAAGGGATTGCGATCTCAGCCTGGCAATTATAGGCCAGTAAGTTTGACATCTGTGGTGAGCAAATTATTTGAAGGCTTGTTAAGGGATCACATCTAAAATGTTGTCCTAGTGCAGGGATCCCCAACCTTTAGAACCCGTGAGCAACATTCAGAAGTTAAAGGAGATGGGGAGCAACACTAGCATGAAAAATGTTCTTGGAGTGCCAAATACAGGCTGTGATTGGCCATTTAGTAGCCCCTATGTGGATTGTCAACCTACATTGAGGCTCTGTTTGGCAGTACACCTGGTTGTAATGCAGCCAAAACTTGCCTCCAAGCCTGGAATTAAAAATAAGCACCTGCTTTGAGGCCACTGGGAGCAACATCCAAGGGGTTGGAGAGCAACATGTTGCTCACGAGCTACTGGTTGGGGATCCCTGTCCTAGTGAATGCCATTTGGATTAAATATTTAGAAGGGATTTTTTAGAGTGATAACTGTGAAGATTTGATTTTTTCCCCCTGAATTAGTTGTACAGGTTAATACAATAGATAGCTGAGGCAAATTGTAAAGGCTTTCAATGGGGTTTTTTGCCTTCCTCTGGAAGCAGTTAGGCAGGTTAAAATAGAGTTAAAAGGTTGAACTTGATGAACCTGTGTCTTTTTTCAACCTAACATATTATGTTACTATGTTATCCATCCAATGCATACAATATAGTAGGCACCCCTAGCTTATGCTGAGAATTATTCTTCACAAAGCTGATGTAGGTGAAGATATTTACATCACATTTACAAAGCACACAGTCGTAAATAAGCAGGTCAGGAATCTGCAGTTTGTCTATGATAGGAAATCCAAGCAGGCTGTCACCTAGCACAAGCAGTAGCAGCGTCTGTATCAATCAACCCACTGTGCAGTCACAGGAGAGAACCTCCTTTCTCCCTCTTCTAAATTTACTTGTGCAGTACTCTGGAAAGTTCCTACCGCTGCTGTGACAAATAAAAACTTAAAATACATTATAATAAATCCGCTGTTTTGATCCAGAGGAAGGCAAAAACCAAGCCTGAAGCCACTACCAATTATGCCTCAAGAGGGAAAAATATTCCTTCCTGACCCCAATGGCGATCCGAAACATTTCCTGGATCAAGCATTTGACATTCATTTAACTTGAATAATAACATGCAAACTCCCTCATGGTTATACTGTATAACAGTACAAAAACCATAATATAACAGTACATGCAGGGATACATCCACCTTTGATTATTAATAGATAATATGAGAACATAAAGAGAAAATCCTGACATTTCACAAAATATGTAAAATAGGGAGGGTGTTTGGGATGTTTCTACCTCCTCAGAAAATAAGGAAGTGAACTGCTTCTTCCCCTGACATGACATCCCTGTCGTTTTCTGCCCCAGCCTGGCTTTTCCCAGCCTTAACTCATTCCTTCTCATCCAATCACTGCTACATCTGATTCTGCCAATCTGTAAATATAAACCAATTTAATCTGGCTGCTGTTCATTCGAATCCCTTTTCATGCAGCCCCTGCATTTATAGCTCCAGGGCTTTCCTTTTTGTGTCACTTCTGACAACAGGACATATTCATTCATTCTCACTGTCAATTCTGAATTTGCTGGTTCCAAAGGCACACACCAAGGGGCAGATTTACTAAGGGTCGAAGTGAATTTTCGAAGTTAAAACTTAGAATTTCAAACTATTTTTTTGGTACTTCGACCATCGAAAAGGCCTAATTTAAATGCATTATATTTAAGAAAGGGTTTATGCTATAACCAGCTCTAGCAGTATCTAACTATGCTGATGCAGAGTAGGACAGTTGGCGTTGGGGCAGCACTTCTTTGCATGGCCCATCTCTTCTAGCACCAAACTCCTCTGCCCCCTGACTTCTTGATTTTAAACAAGATTCCAATTTAGGATCTGAACCTTATCTCTGTGCTTGTTGACAATGCTACTATCGGTGAATGGAATCTTCAAGGACTTCCAAATGATGACCTTTCCATCCAGAATGGAATAGTCACCAAGGCATCCCGATTTCATTTGTTGATTGACTGACAAGGACAAGGAAAAATATGGGTCAAAAACAAGGAAAAAAACAATGAACTACAGGTATGGGCAAGCAAAAACATCAACTTTCTGCATTATATGCTTCAAGATTGTAATTGCTACAATTAATCAGATTTTTGTTGTCAGTAACTGCAGTGAAACCCCTGCTTTCGAAATGCACCCTTTCTTTATTTTCTCAGCTATATCCTTCTCTTATGTTATACTTACAAATGTTATGCCTGCAGCTCTGTAATTAAAGTTAAATGGTTATTGCCCATATGCTGTTAATAAATTGAATGGGAAGTTATAAACATAAATACCCACTTATAATTGTATTTTTCTTTCCTGTTTAGCAAATACAATCTAGTTTAGTCATAAGACTATAGTAATATGGAGAAGTTTGCTAGGCTGTGGAAGAAAATTATAATTTTAATATTTTAACTTAATGTGTGCAGGTAACTTCCCTGAACAACAAGTATTAAAAACTCACCAAGAAGACTGTCTTTCATTGGCGAGACCTCTCCTAATAGAAGATGTCAGAGAGGAACTTGATCCAGTGCTAAACAATGTTCTGGAGATGAATTTTATTAAATCTGGATCCACTTTCAAGGTAAAACAAATATACATTTTCATTAACAATATATTAATCTTGCATGTTACAACTAAAGAACAAAGCATAACATCAAGAGGGCATTACAGAACATGTAACTGTAACAAAATCATGTTTGTTTGTCAACAATACACAGGCAAAAAAAAACCCCACAATGATTAGGATAAACGTTGTGTGTTTTCTGAGTTATTAAGCTTTTATTCAGCAGCTTTCCAGTCTGCAATTTCAACAACCTGGGTGCTAGGTTCAAAATAAACCTAGCAACCATGCACTAATTAATACAAGACTGAAATATGAATCAGAAAGTTATTGAATAGAAAGATGAGTAATAAAAAGTAGCGATAACAATACATTTGTAGCCTTACAGAGCATTTGTATTTTAGATGGGGTCAGAAGAAAAAGGCGTACAAAATAAAAAAGACCACTTGAAAGGTTGCTTAGAATTGTTATTATGACATACTCAGGGTCGGACTGGGGGCCCGGGGCCCACTGGGACTGCTGCCTCAGGGCCCTCCTCTGCCACACGTGTGCAGCAAGCGCACTGAGGTTTTGCAGCTGGAGAAACACACGGTATGGATCTGGGCTGGCAGGTCCCACCAAGTTTTTTCCTGGTGTCCCGCCAGCCCAGTCCGACCCTGGACATACTAATAGTTAATTCACAGGTAAACCACCCTCTAATGGTATTACAAACACAATCGGAGACCCATGGATTACAAAAAGCAACTTGTGGCCACCTTGCTGTGTCTGAGCAGAGATGATCTTGTTTCCCTAAATGATGATAGTTGAAATGAAACTTAAATCAAAGAGCTTACCTTTGACTGAATTCAGAATTCAAGCTTGGATTTACTCAAAATGATATAGCAAAAAGTAAATGAAAATAAAAATACTTATACTGCATTTATATACTGTATGTAAGATCTGTGGAAGGGCCACATAGTATCAGACCAGGAGTGGAAATGGGTAGCACACTGAAGATAGTGTAATGAATGTAATTCTTGTTTGTATTTTTAGGCTGACAAATGTATGTTGTGTTTGTGGCAGATTGATAACTAACTTGCCCTCATTTACTATGTATGTAAGACAACCCTGCTATCCTGTCTCTAAATTTGGACAATGCCCACTAAGTACAATAAAGACAAGTTGTGCTACCTGGAATGAGGATGTTACATCATGTCTGACTGAATACATAATCTTTATTTTAGGTTAAAGTTGGATATAATGAGGATGATGTAATAAAGGGATTTGCACTTTATATAACCATAACATTGGTATTTCCAATTTCCAGCTTATTCTCCAGAAATCAGCACAAAGACAGCTGTCATTGACTTTACCATGAAAGGGTTGGAAGAGCAGCTTCTTGGGTGGGTCATTCTTACAAAAAAGCAGGTATGAATACGAGTTTCATAAACATGGTCTTATGGCTGCAAATATGATTGGATAATAATAGGCGTATGTGCAGGCCATTGAGAGAGGGCCACATCAACTAGCTGATGTGCCCCTTCCTCTGACTGTATTTTTAAACTGTCCAATTGATAATTGCCTGATTTTTAGCTAGCTATCTATAGATAGACTTTCGGTATGTCCCATAAATTAGTTTGAAGGGGCAAATTCACAGCCAGTTGTCCCTGTGTTTGACCAGCCTTTATCTTACAGATCATCTGATTATCGGAAAACTGCATGTATTCGTGTCCCTAAGTATCTTATTAAATGATCTGGTAACTCTGGTAACTGGCTTACTCTCATTGGTAAATTAGCCACAGACATTTCAAACTGCACTGTAGTAAATATTAACAGGACCATGGGTGTGATATTGTCAGTATATATAGAAAGAAACCTATTTTTGATTAGGTTTAACAAGTATTTGCAAGGAAGTTTTTGGAAGGAATTCCCATTAAACCTTTATTAAATAAAGATAGCACTGGCAAACTGATTGACCAACTTTACCTGAAATTGCAGTACAGCTACTGCAATGCTTTCCAGTACCCTACCATGCAGAGAAATGTCAGCTACATCAGAAGGTTTCTCTGCAGATTTACAAAGCAGTCTGCACTTTGTTGCAAGTCTACCTGAAGATTAAACTTCTAACTTATAATTATCTCCGAGGGCACTTGCAATGCAGTGGGTACACTTAGTGGCATATTTATTATGCTGTGTAAAAAATGGCAGGATAATATACCACACATTACCAGGCTCTGCTGTGTAAAAAGCGCATAAAATTTTTTACGTGTTTTTTCTTAGAGTGACTTCCACCAGAAGCAATGTAAAATAACGGTGGCAAATCTGCTGTTTGCATGGTGTAAAAATTACACACACCATGCAATATTTTATACAGCTTTTTACAAATTTTTTTGGCAAAAAAAAAAATGTTTTACACAGCATAATAACTATGCTCCTTAGAAGTGAGGTAATACTTAGCATACTGAAATATGTCACTATGTGCAAAAATGTCACCTGTAACACCTTCTGCATCTGAATCTTTAACACTGCCCCCCATGAAGACATCAATGGTCTCTTTAATTGATGTAAAGTGATTTGAGTCCCTTGATATAAAGCAATGTTAAAGTGTTATCACACATAAGTAAATAAATAAAAAAAAATAAGAGATCATTTTCTGCCTGGTACAATCCATTCTTTCCTGAGATCAAAATGTATTAAGGTCTAAATGAAAAACACAGTTTGCAGATAAGCATAAACATAGTAAATCTACTCGTAACCAAATAGTGATTTTCCAAATTGAGACACAATGATGCAGAATGTTGTTATAATATTTGCCTTTGTGTCTGCAGGAGCTGGAGACTGAAAGAGTTAAGCTAATGGAAGAAGTGACAACTAATAAGTGGAAATGCAAGAACTAGAGGAAAAGTTTTTTTTTTACGTCTGACTAGTACCCAGGGCTCTTTAGTGGATGACGAATTTCTGATTGAAGTGCTCAGAATAACAAAATCCACAGCTGAGGAGATACAAGCCATACTGTGATTATTTCATAAAGATGTCAACCCAAATTACCTGCTTTATGTGGGCAGATTAGCACTGATGGAAATAACAGAAAAATATTTTATCCTAATGAATAAATGCAAGTTCAACTTTGCCAGAAGGGCTTTTAGTCCCTTTGAGTATAATAAGGAAGACACTAATTATACAGTAATGGTGGTTGTAAAAGACTTTCATCTAATAAATAAACCATTTAATGCAATTCCTGCAACTTTTGACAGTGAATGAAGGGAAAAAACCTCAGAACTTTATGAATGAATTTAGCTTTACCTACATGATAGCATTTTGTTTTGCTTTCCCATTTATCAAAGATTAAGGTGTGAATTGGTATACTCTAAAAGCCTATTATCCCACACTGATTATAATGTGTTATTGTACAAAGTGTATGTGAAGCTATACCATATTCTTTTATCGCTACATGTTTGTTCACAGTGACTCATATTAAATACAGGTACTGTATGTGTTGCTTGACATGACGTCGCCGAATAGTTTGATGCGAAACATGCAGACGGTTTAATTCTTGACATGGAGACGATGTGGACTGAAAGTGACTGTAGAACCCCATTTGTTTGCTTTTTGTCTATGGGATCAGATCCAACTGAAAATATTGAGCATCTTGCCAAGTCAAAGGTACAATAGTATTTGTCCATGATGAATATTTTATTATTAATACACCATTCCAAAACCACATAAAATCACTTCTAATTGTGCTTTCTATCAATATTTATTGTACATGGTCTCCAGAGAACACGTTGATTTCTATTAAGGATGGTTGGAACGTCTGAGAGCGTGAATGCTTGTGTCTCCACTCACCTTTCAATTAGGGCATTTTGATAAATAGAGTTAGTTCTTCATACTGTTACCTTTATTGACCTTAATGACGACCTGGAGACAATTGACATTTACTAAAATGCTATTTGAATGCTGCATGTATTACAAACAACTAGTCAAAATCATTTATGTAAAAAAAATATTTTTATTGTTTTACTTGCAGTATATATCACAGAAAAAGTCACTCACTTTCAATTCATTCCTATGGGATTTTTAGAATCATATTTATCAATGGAGTTCATTATTTCCCCATGCTTTTAATAATGCTATAGGAATGAATAGAAAAGTGAATGAGTTTTATTCTGTTGAGTTCTAATCTCACACTTTAATAAATCTGATCCTTGGTGTTGATATTTCAGCACATCCCTGCATTTTTTACTAACATCCAATAAAGTGAAATGTTGCATGATGTGTTATTTTGCATCAACACACTTGGCCAATTAAAAACAAGAACTTGGTACATCTGGTCAATTGAATGTGCCTAGAGCAATCCAATCTATTATACAGATGTATTATGATCTTTTGAGCTGTAATTCCTTCTCAGCACAGGTACATCATGGTAACAAGTGCTAAATTTCAATATTTAGTTGTATATGATCAACAACAGGCACATACTGATATTCATGTGATATTCTTTCAATTTGTTTTGATCGCATTCTTGCAGATGATTGGGTTCCTCTACTTTCTCTTTTGATGGTAAATTTGGACTGTCCTCTAAACTGAATGCATAGGGTTGATGTTTTGATGATGGTACTCTTACCCAATAGCCTGTATCACCTTCATCTTGCAAGTCACGTGGACTGTCACTGTTAGTCTCTTTGTTCAAGTGTCTGTGTCTAAAACATCTTTTCCTTTGCTGTGGTTGTTTCTTCTTTTTAGATTCAGTTGCATGTGGGATGTCTACATGCAAATCATTCACTAATAATAATGTAGTGTTTTGTCTTTGTTTTATCTCCAGATTCCAAGTAGACAACATTTACTGGGTAGTCATTGACCTGCTCTTTGACTATGTAAATGTCTTTTTCCCATTAACATCTCACTGTAGCTCTGCTCCTACCCCTTTGAGTCTGATGACCTCCCCAATCACTGAATCCACACGCTGGGCTCTCGCCAATTCTCATGGTTGATTTATGATAGTACTGTTGAAGAAGTCTCATGTGTGTTTGCCTCAATGTTGAGAGCAGCAATCCAAACAACATCTCCCTTCTAGGCTGCTTTACTACCATCACAAGTGGCTCAAATCACATCTTGTGACAATTCTTCTGTACACTGTGCCATATACTTAATACTCAATATCCAATAGGGTATGAGACAGTGTGATAGCATCAATGTTTGTTTTTCCTGACCTGTATCTTATATTGAAGTGAAAGTCTGACAATTCCCTGACCCAACGATGGCATACTGCATTTAGCTTTGCAGTACTCATGATGTAAAAAGGATTGTTATCGGTGTAAACACCGTAAAGTGTGGTGCATAATACAGGTAATCCCTGAACATTTTGCATACAGCCCATTTCAAAGCCAAAAACTCAAGCTTCCCATTATGCAGCCTGTAGTTCTTTTCTGCAGGAGTTAATGTACGGGAACCATATCCTATTACTCATAGCTTCCCATCTTGATGCTGATATAGGACTGCACCAAGCCCCTGTTCTGAAGCATCAGTGTGGAGTGTAAATGGGAGATTGAAGTCAGGGTAGGCCTGGTGGACTGGTAAGCTTTTCAACAAGCCGATCTAATGCCTCCTGGTGTGTGCTTGTCCACAGGATTGTAGTTCTCGATGGTAAATGGGGTCCTTTAGCTTTGAAATGTTGGGACTGTTTTGATGCTGGTATTAGCTTTATTTGCAAAAGCTCAAAAAGTCCTGAACATAGCTGTGATTGTAGCTGAAAAACCCCAACAATCTTCACACATCACCAACTGTCTTGGGAATCTTCTCCTTCAGAGATTTTACGGCCTCAATAACTTTTGTGTCAATTTTTACTCCTGCTGCTGATACTATACGGCCTAAATACCTCACTTGATTGCGAAACAGTTCACATTTCTGTGGCCTTAACTTCACAGCATGCTTTTGAAGTACTTTCAGAACTTTACAGACCCCTTCAATGTTCTCCTCAAAAGATTTTGCATAACAGAGGACGTCATCCAAGTAAGGGATGCAGCACTCATCGTTCAAAGAGTCAAACATCTCTTCCATACTTCCCTGAAAGCAGCAGGGGCAGTGGAGAGGCCAAAAGGAATTCATACCCAAGGGGTAATAAATGCAGTAAGGTGTCTGGACCTTTCAGCCATGAAACCTTGGTGGTACGCCTTTCCTTGATCTAGTATGCTCACCCAGTTATTGCCTCCCAAAGTGTCTGTCAAGTCATTAATCCTGGGCAGTGGATGGCGATCAGGAATGGTTCTCTGGTTCAACAGACTATAATTTATACATAACCGGAGTGAGCCACCTTCTCTCGAAAGCATACCACAGGAGCAGCATATGGTGACTTTGACTTAACTATGCATTTCTTTGCCAAAAGGTCTTGGATGTAGTCCTTCACTTCCCTTAACAAAGGTTTTGCTATTGATGTGTAAGCTTTTGCATAACAGAGGACGTCATACAAGTAAGGGATACAGCACTCATCATTCAAAGAGTCAAAAATCTCTTCCATACTTCTCTGAAAAGCAGCAGGGGCATTGGAGAGGCCAAAAGGAATTCGTACCCAAGGGGTAACAAATGCAGTAAGGTGTGTGGACCTTTCAGCCATGAAACCTTGGTGGTACGCCTTTCCATATGGTGACTTTGACTTAACTATGCATCCTTTTGCCAAAAGGTCTTGGATGTAGTCCTTCACTTCCCTAAACAAAGGTTTTGGTATTGATGTGTAAGCTTTAAGTACTGGTGTGTCATCTTTAAGATTTAGTGACATTTGCAAAGTTGGTATGCAGCCTATGTCCACATCATTTCTTGCAAAAGCTACAGATTCATCATATAGCATGCATTTAATAGTCTCTTGTTGTTTTACACTAAGATGACTTACAACTCAACTGATGCATGCCAACGCAATGATAACTGCTCTTGAGATAAAGGTCTTAAGATAAAGAAGTACTGTTTCTCGCTTCCATTTTCCATTTCTGTTGGTCTCGCATATCTGTCTCTACAATCTTGAGTAAAACTACTTCTAATCTGGCTCAAACAGAACCATTGGTTCGGTCACTTCAAAGTTTGGAGGAACTTTATACCTCACACAGGTCAGTTTCCCAGCTGGGATGACTAATTCTGTTTTATCAGTTCTTAAGTGTGCATGTGAGTTTTCATCTTTCCTGATTTGGATCAGGTTCACTATGTTTCTGGCTTTATTGCTTGAGACGGAGATAGCACTACATAAAAGACTAATAAGGGTATGTATTACTTTTTCTGGCTGCCCTTGAATTAGTTCTTCAATTATGTTGAACACAAGCAAGGGTCTATCTATCATTAGGATAGGAATATTTATTGCTAAATCAGGGGTTTCATTTCCTGGCATGTTTACAGTTATCACTACCCAGCCATTAAATAGTATTAGTTCTCCATTTATGGTATACACTTACAGTTTATCTTCACCACCAATAAGCTCAGCAAGTGGCCTAACTGGCAAGTTCAGTAAGTGTTTGTGCTTCCATTGCTTATAACGCTGACCTGAACACCAGTGTCTAATAAGGCTGTGACAGCGAGACCATTGAAATTGCATTTTGCCAGGGCCTTTTTTCCAATAAGTTTGATGATCTTATCCTTTCTCTCTGTTGATGGATCTGATGAGTTTGGTGATAGGGTGGTGAATTGTCCCTGGGGTTTACTTCTTGCCAGAGGTGACTTTCTGTAACTGTCATGTTGGCACTTTTGTGGTGGCCCAGTCACGGCTTGCTCCTGTACTAGTTTTCCCTGTAACTTGGGGTTCTTCAAACAACCAATAGCTCTGTGATTCTGTCCACCACACACCCAGCAATGATTACAATTTGATGTTCTTCACTACACATTGTGCAAGCATAGTTTTTCCCTCTTCTCCTTGATGAAGAGCTGTTGTGACCTGGAACACCATTTTTGATCAATTCTGGTTGTTTAGGTGGTGTCGTCATTGAGTTTACTGCTTTAGTAAGCTGCTCAATCTTTCCTTTCAACTGGAGTATAACATCAGCTTCAATCTTACTATCATGACTGACCTTGTCTATTTGTTTGTCTTTCACTTTCTCTGTTTCTAGCTGAGCACCATGTGCATTTGCGTGTTTTTGACCTGTATTTGCACCAAGTCTTCTTTGTCTCTAATTCTCATCACTTGTGATCTTTGTTACTATCAGTAACTTGCCTGTCTGACAGCAAGTGTTTCAGCTCTCGCCGAATGTTATTGTGTGTAGAGCCTATGCCCTGGTACAATATGTGCAAAAATACATCCTGTACTGTATCTGGGTTATATTTGATGCCGGAATCTAATTGTTTGGATGTGAAAAGAACTCGTCTTTTTAACCCCATGACCCGTATAAGAACTGCTGTGGACTCTCTTGTTCTTTCTGTTGAGTGCATATTAACTCTTGAAATTATTCTTTACTGTTCTTTTCCCCAAGGTGTGATTGTAGGAAACCCTTGAGTTCAGCCACTGTTGATCATTATTCATGAGCATATCTTTAAAATGGCCAAGATTTATCATCCTAAGCACCACCCGGACAATTTCTGTTTTACTGAAAATCTCCTTTATTCCCTCATCTATTTGTTTGCAGATGTTTTTGTAAATGATATCAGATGTGTCATCACTAATCTGGCCTCCATGTACTTTAAACTCTTTACGATGAAGGTAGTGTAGGTCCTTTATGGAGATTCCTCTCTCAGATTTTTAGTCTGCTTGGTTGATATGAGAGTTGGCTAGGCTTAAATTTTGGGGATGACACTGCATGGACTGAGCTGAAAGTGCATGCATGCACTGGAGGAGTGTTTTTCTCTGTCTCCATAGACTGAAGGTGATTCCTGGGTACTATCTAAGCAAAGCCTGAGTTCCAGGGGCATCAGTTAATAACTTGGCTTTAGTACCACTTGCTGATGAGTCAATTGAGCCATTAGAGGGCAGGACAGAAGGAATTCTACAAGGAGTTCCTATTTCAGCCTGTCGTGCTGTGGCTGCACTCTGTAATTTTAGCCCTTTAGCATTCACATTACTGGAAAGGATGGCATTGCTTTTAGAAACCATTGCATCAATTGCATCTATAAGAATTAACAGTTCAGCCATACCTTATCCTCTGATTCTAAAAAATGTTTACTGTACATGAATGAATGGATGTACTCAAGGCACCCCTCTTCATTCACTATGTCAAGCTGTGATTGGTCTGAATCCAGAACCAAACCAGTTTTCTGGGAAATCTGGAGAAGTTTCTCTGCTGGCAAGGTGAGCAGGTTCTTAATGATGCTCCACACCAGGCTCCTACTCTCACTGTCTGCTGCCATACTGACTCCTTCTCTGGTACTTTAACACAGAACACATCAGCTTCCAGTCTCTGTTCACAGTAACGTAACTAGAGGGGGGCGGGCCCTGGCGAGGGACATGCAGCTAGGCCCCCCGCCCCCCTCCGTACACCCGGAATCAGCCCGGATCTCCGCCAGAGTCAGTGGCGCACAAGCTGCCGGGGGGCCCTCAGGGGATCCGAGCCCTGGCACAATTGCACCCTCTTCTCCCCCGGTAGTTACGCCACTGTCTGTTCAGCAGATCAGCACTTCACCAACAGGTAGCACGTATCCCGGACGAGCCCCCAAAAAACTATTACAGGTCCAGGGAGTGGCCGTAGCAACACAGAGCCAATGTTACTGGTGTGCTGCTTCTTCTCAACTGTCAAAACAGCAGCTCTCTGTGTCTAAACTCCCTCACAGTGTGGGCTTATGAGTGTGAATATACAGTATAAATGAACTAGGCTAGGCTGGTGCACACAGACATATATTCATGTAAATGCGACCTCATATTTACTGGGGTCACACATTCTTCCTCAGAATGGAAAAATAATGTCAAAATAAAACACCCTAGATTCCTTAACAATACATTCAAAATAAAAAACCCTAGGTTCACATCATCACAATGTGTCCCATAAATATATTTACATATATATTTGTAGCCAGTTAACACACTGCCAGCTGACATTGCCAAATGGATTTTTAAAGTAAAAAATAAATCCTCTTGCGTAAAATGCCCCCCCCCTTGTTATATTCAGTTAATGTTTATTATGTGTTACCCAAGGATATATATTTTTTTACCTGTCCTGGTGTGGCCTCATTTCTGTTATCACTTCATCAGAAAGAAATTTAAACCCTATGTGTATGTGGTTTTAAATAACCTATACAAACATGTAGTCTAAAATTAATGCCAGTGATGTACTAAAAACTGCTAGGAGTTTCCGCTGTCCATTTAGGATTTATTATCAGATGTGTCCAGTGTCTATAGTCTCATCTTGGAGAGGTGATTTTGATGTCTTCTTTTTTCCTATTAATGAATATAATGCCTCTGAACTATTAGGCTGTATCTGTGCTTTAAAACCAGCAGTTCTGGATACATAGTTGGCCACAGAGACATAAAGGAGTGATTTGCATGTCTCCTCCCATAATGCCTTATTTGAGAGTTAAACTCTTATTTTTGGTATTAAGGCAGTGTTATGTATATTGCATGAGGCAAGTAAATACCTTCTGTTTTTAGAAGGCTGCATGAATATGTTCTTAACCATACATGGCAGGAGGCACTGGCCAAAAATCCAGAAAGTATGTTTGTCTAAATTCTAACCCTTATTTTGCTGCTTACATATAATGCAAGCAAGTAACAAAGCTTTATATTAATTTATAACATTTAGGAGTCTTACATTTATGGATACAGATGCCAAGACTAGGATAGCAGTTCACTTTTAAAATGTATTTATTAAAATGTCAATAAGCAAGTATATTTGCAGTCTTGATTAGAGTTTCGGCAAAATTTAAAATGTTGACTTTCTGTGTTTTAGGCTTGGGAAAAACTCAATCATGGATTAAAAACAATGATCATGGAAAAAAACAGTCAAAGTAAAATAAGAACTAACATGCTTTTTGACATTGTTTTGTTTACTTAAATTATTATAGATATGCCCATGTGAGATTCAGATAACTGTTTCTTCTTAGAATGAATCTTTCTATTCTATCGCTTTACCCTTCAGTTTATTAAAGGAGGTTTTGCCTTTACTTCTCTATCAATTCAACTTCCTTAGCATTACTATAAGCTATTTAAGAGCTTACAGTTTTAATCACATTTAGTATTAGTAACATCTAATTAATATTACCACAAGGGGGTTGTGTGATTTATAAGATTGGTAATGGAATCTAGCTTATCTTGCATCCAACTACCTTGCCCTTAAAGATGTTAATTATATGTGTATGTTTAGATATGAAACCTAGGGAGTTATATATATAATATACTTATAGTGTGCTGGTTGGGAGGTTGATAAATAACTCAGGGCTTATAATGACATGTTGTTTACAACTGGAGTAAGGTTTTTTAGTGGGGACCCTCAGGGCTCAGTATTGGGTCCACTTTACTTGTTCATTAATGACTTAGGAGAGTGTATTGTAAGTAATGTATCAGTGTTTGCAGATGGCACAAAACTATCCAGCCCAATTAATTCCATCCAGGATGCAGCATCCTTGCAACACGATCTTGACAAACCGGCAATCTGGGCAGCCACAGTAAGTGGCAAATGAGATTCAATGTTGATTAATGTAAAGTCATGCACCTGGGATGTAAAATATCCAATGGAGAGAAACAAAAAGAGGAACCGGCACACAGGAACATAAGCAACCGGGGTTAACCCCTTACGTGTTTATTAACGTCAAATGATGCACAGCTTTCGGGGGCAGGCCCTTTCGTCAGGTGATGTTTCTACGAATGTAAAATATCCAAGCCACTTATACCCTTAATGGGACTGCACTAGGCAAATCAATAATGGGAAAGGAACTTGGAGTCCTTGTAGATAATTAACTTGGCTGTAGTAAGCAATGCCAGTCAGCAGCATCAAGAGCAAATAATGTATTGAGCTGTATTAAAAGTGGCATTGATTGATGGCAGGAAGAGGTCATTCTTCCACTGAATAGAGCACTGGTAAGGCCCCATCTAGAATATGCCATGCAGTTTTTGTGACCAGTGCTCATACAGGACATTATTGAATTAAAGAGGGTACAGAGAAGGGCAACTAAGCTGGTAAAAGGTATGGGAAATCTTAGCTATGAGGAAAGACTGGCCAAATTGGTGGTTTTCATGCTGGAGAAGAGGCACTTAAGGGGTGATATGATAACTATGTAAAATATATAAGGGGATCATATAATAATCTCTCTAAAGCTTTATTTATGAGTATGTCTTTCCAGCTGATGCATAGTCCCCCATTCAGATTAGAAGAAAAGAGGTTCCAACTAAATATTTGGAAGGGTTTTTTTACAGTGAGAACTGTGAAGATGTGGAATTATCTCCCTGAATCGTACAGCTGATACATTAGATAGATTTAAGAAGGGGTTGGAATGCTTTTTAGCAAGTGAGGGAATACAGGGTTATGAAAGATAGCTCACAGTACAAGTTGATCCAGTGATTATTCCAATTGCCATTTTGGAGTCAGGAAGGAATTTCTTCCCCCTCTGAGTCAAATGTTTTTTTTGCCTTCCTCTGGATCAACTGGCAGTTAGGCAGGTTAAAATAGAGTTCAAAGGTTGAACTTGATTGACGTGTGTCTTTGTGCAACCTAACATACTATGTTACTAACTATGTTATTCACCAGAGGCAGTGAAAGAGGGAGAGGATTAGTGTTTGGCTCAGCTTGGCTCAGCTTACTTTATGTTACAGCACAGGAATCGATCTATTTAGTCAGAATCCTGAGTGAAGTTTTTATTTAGTACGCTATCCAGTGTCGGACTGGCCCGGCGGGATACCGGGAAAAAACCCGGTGGGCCCCGACCCCTAATGGGCCCCCGCCGGGCCAGTCCCCCGGCCCGATCATACTTCAAAGCAAAAAAGATTTTTCTATGTGCCGCGCAGCGCCATTTGCGCATGCGTGCGGCACATTTCAGTGAGGAGCGGCGCCTACACGCAGACGCGCCGAGCAGCGCCTTGACGCAAGCATGCTCAGCGCGTCACAGTAGGGGGTCGGAGGGGGCCCTGCACCTTAGTCCCGGTGGGCCCCGGGCCCCCAGTCCGACCCTGCCGCTATCTTAAGTACAAGGCCTGGGTGCCCTTATTATAGTGTGTGAAATCTCAAAACAAACCCATGCTCAATACCCACTGACCGCAGTACTGCAGATAAGTAGCACATCTGCTGTTACTGGGATAATAGTGATGACAATAGCGTAGATTAAAAGAAATGTAATCTTAAGAATTTAATCAGGGAAAAGGTACATTTTTCAGATTACTCCAACAATTGACACACTGCTGCTCTTCAACATCAGTCTTTAGAATTCATAATATATTTATTGTGCCTAGGAGGTCACTGCTGTGTTATAAACAGAAATGTTAATGCTTTGCTTCATAATACATTTAGTAGCTGTGTCGTTCTTTAGAGAAAGTCAGGTCACTGAGGCTAGTTGCAAGCTGCAATATACAAATACATATTATGACTTGGAAGAACAAAGCCTTGCAAGCAATAGATAGCAGTAGACACACTACTAAAGGAACATAAAATAGGATAAATTAATGCCCTAGGTAGCAAGGAATTGAAAATGTAGCAAGACAGTATTGTTGCATTATGTTTATCTTTATGTGCCAGTAGATGAACTGTCTAATGTGCCAGAAATCTGATCATCTGCTATTGCAAAAGGGCAGGGGTGAACATTCTATGTATAGTAAAGGGTTTATGGCAGTAAACGGATGCACATTGCTGTTATCACTCATTTAGAAGATGCCTCAGTTGCACCTTTATGCATTATTGTACTACCATATTTTAAGATCCAGAAATTCATCATGCATTGCTTGATAAAATGAATGTGCTGGTGAATTTACTACTTATTCAAATATTAAATTTATCATGTATCCAACCAGTATTTACTGCCTGAAATGCCAGCAGAAGAAACCATAAAAGTTTCTTGCTAGCAGCCATTCTATTGGAAAGAGACACTGCTGGAAATGTGATTGGATTCATTCCTGGGCATGCCTGGTGCTCTCTAGTGATAAGATCTGCTTTTACATTAATGTTTGTACAGTAGATTATCAAGGTTTGCAATACCATGTGCTTTCTCTGAAGGCCTAATACAATTAAGCCCAGTAACCACTTTCTTCAGTGTAGTTATATGGATATAGGTATAGCTTGGTAGTCACTGGGGTCAATCAGACATGTGGATATAGTTATTGCAAATGTTTTAGTTGTACTCTTGTCTTTCACTGTTTCTTATTTCTGAGTGTCTATCTTCTTATGTAGTGCCCTGCTACCTATTTATCCTAAATTCGAAAAAAAACACAGAAGAAACAGGTGCCAAGTCATGAGTGCATCAAACCAATATGTGGTGTTTATACAAATGGCCTGTAGATGTCACTGTGCCCAGACTTCTAATATGCATACTTCCTGACAGCTTAAAAGTGAAAGTGAAAGTTACTGTTGTGTAATGCCTGCATGAGTCTGCTAATAAAGCACTGCTATACTCTACTCATCTTTGGCTACCCAAAACATAACACTATTTATTAACAAATTGTACATAGGTATTTTTATGCCAATATTTAAGCCATTATGACTACATCATATGCAACTTATACCCTTACATTATTTTCATTAAAAAAAATGGTTAATTTTTTTAATGGTATTGTGTCCCATTTAGGGAATGACACATTTTGCAAAAAATATATTTAGTTCCATATGGCAACTAATTTTGATTATAGATTTGTTAAGCTCTTGTAGGGAAAAAACATAATTTATATCTGCCACATTTCAGCACCAAACCTACTACTTAATATAATTCTATGTAAGCATCAAGGAAAAGCTAATAAAATAGTTGGCCACATTTTAATGTTTATCTGTGTTTAGCAGCCTTTTCATGTAGCCTGCTATAGTATATAGTCTATTCCACACGTAATTGTTCTAAGTTTTGCTTAAGGATCTGTTACCAAGTGTTACGGCTTTCAGAATTCACTACATCATATTTCATTGCAGTTTATTGTCTTTTTTTATTCAGACTCACATAGTAAGATAGATACGTTGGAGCCTTACACAATCTTCTATGTTTATTTTCAGTAATTTTGTTATTGTGCATGAATTATTGAGATATTGAAGCTCAATTTCTAAATTACTGTGCTGTTTTACAGAATGCTCCATGTCGTGCTATCTCCATGGGACTAGGCCAAGAGGTTCATGCCAGGCGCTTGCTAAATCAATCAATACAAGTTGGCGAATGGCTACTACTTTAGAATTGTCACCTTGGCCTGGACTTTATGGATGAGCTTTTTAATGCAGTTATAGTCACAGAAACAGTGCATGATGGGTTCAGGACTTAGACCACCACTGAAGATCATCATAAATTTCCTATAAATCTTCTGCAGTCATCTATAAAATGTACAAATGAATCACCTCAGGGCATGTAACTAAAACCTTAATTATAAAAAATGTGGAATAATCTGGAGATTGCAAGCACCATAAACTGTGTTAATAAACTCTGACTTTGGCTAACCAATTACATTACAGACACAATGTCAACTTTTGTCCATCAATTCTTTAAAAATATCTCCTCTGTAACTATATATCATATTATATACACATATACAGGTATGAGATCCGTTATCCGGAAGGCCATCTCCCATAGACTCCTTTATATCAAATAATCCAAATTTTTTAAATGTATTACTTTTTTCTCTGTAATAATAAAACAGCAACTGTACTTGATCCCAACAAAGATGTAATTAATCCTTATTGGAAGCAGAACCAGCCTATTGGGTTTATTGTTTTTTCTAGTAGAGTTAAGGTATGAAGATCCAAATTATGTTGATTGTTGTATATCTTTTGCATTTTTGTATGATTTGTGGGCTTTGCCAAGGCCATGGTGGACCAGTATATGTGAGTGCCTAGTAGAGAACACTTTCAACATACTGACATTTTTTTAAGAAAAAGAGGAAAAATAGTAAAGCATACACAGTAGTTCTTGTTGTGACAAATACTACATGGTTAATGCTGCCAGAATTATCCATGGTCTACAAAATTAGCACATGATATAAGGAATGACAGGTCCAGCATAAGGCAGGGAGCAGCAAAGTGCATAGTGTACATTCAGTTAAAGTAGTGTTACAGCTGGAATGCTGTCTGAAAAAAAGGCAGCATGTTGATCTTAATAAACTGTAAGTTGCAGTGTACAATGACTGTAAACTATATACTGCAATAGCTAATTCCAACAAACTTGTGTGTTAACACAAATAAAGTCAATCATTTTAAATGTATTGCAATACATTTATACATAAATACAGTTGTAAAATTATACATATAAAATCATAACTGTAGTTTTAAAGTCAATGAGGATCCTACTGTAAGTAGATATGATGCTCTGTGCTAAACCCACAAAACATTTTTCATATACTTGAAATTTCCCCATATAGTCAGGCTTTGATACTTATCTTGTTACGGTTAAGTCAATTACATTATCTTTTGTTGATGCCCCACCATGTTATAAAGAGTGTATGTGAAATAATTCTTGTTTTTGACTTATTTTCAGTGAGCTGGAATGGAATGGAGCAGTTTCTCAGTCTGTGGTGCACCAATTCCAGTGTGTCTTGCATTTCTTTCAAATTATCAAATGGCAAGAAATGAGCTACAGGAGAAGTTACGAGTTCTTACAGTATAAGACACATGATGATGTATAAATAAATATTTCTATGCTCATTTTTAAAATATGTAATACTGCATATGTGCTGTTTTTTGTAAATGCCAATATTCTATTTAATCTACTCTCCCGTAGTAATGTATCTCTACAAGAAATTTTTTCATATTTTTAATAACTCTGTCTCCTGAAGTGGCTAAGCTCAGCTATGTATATGTAAATTTTATACTGTGATCACTTGGCATTACAGTATGTTAAAGCCCTCATGACTACAATAGGGCCCTATAGAAAATCCATATTCTACAGCTGAATAGTTAAGCTATGGCTATATTCAACTGTTACTGCGTTTCTTGAAGCTATTTTATGGATAATGACTGTACATACAGTATATATGTATTATATTCTTCTTATTCTGAGAATAAACAATATAAGTATTGTTTAAATGCCAGGGGAAGGAAAAGTTTTGGCAGAATGAAAGAAAGGGGAAAATAAAAAACAGGCTTTTTTTTTCTTTAGCAGCTTTATTCCAGCCTGTTCCATGTCGTATTCACAAAGCCACAGGTTTGCTTTAAAACTGCATTTAAACAGGTGTTGAGAACAGTAAACAACAGGAAGAAGCCATAGGGAGTTCAGCTGACATTAGCGTTGCATCAAAAGCCACTGTCTAGCGACAAAAGATCTTTCAGGGCTATTACTATACACAATGAACAAAGTGCAATTTTAGATGTGTTCTCACTTAGCCTGTTTAATATTAAAGGCCCCAGTGTACCTTTATGTCTGAAGTCATGCAGTGTCATTAAGGACAATGACGAGTGTTGGGCAATAAAGATTCATTAAAAAAAAGTTTTACAGAATGGCCTGTGAACCAGGTGAAGATTGAACAAATCAATGCTATGTGTCTTTTATGTTATATCAGCTCCAAAACCAACAAGCTGAGGCTTAACTGTGTTTCATACAGAGATGTATTTTTCTAAACAGTCATATTCCCAGAAGTATGACTATAAAACAGTGTATAAAGTCTAAGAATGTTTCTAAAACACATAAAACATATTCCAGGCGATGCCTTACAGACACTTCAGGGCAGTATTATCAATATTTGAGATTGTGGTTTGCCAAGATGGAAAAAAAATCATAGCAAAAAGACATAATCATGGAAATACTCAAATATTTCTTACGGATATTCTCAAATATTTCTTGAAACCCCGAATAGCCACAATTTAATAAAGAAAAAATCCTAAATGTGAATGAAAAGATCAGAAAGTAATAGCTGGTAAGTTTCTATAGAATTCAAGGGGAATTGTCACATAAGATTTCAAGCAAAAATCTTTCAAATGAAAATGTGAAAATGAGTGAATTATGTTTTTTGTTTGTATGCAGCTTTTTTCTGCAACAGTTTAATCCTAAATACACTTATTCTCAACAATTAAAAAAAACCTTGCAGAAACTTTTTTTTCCCCATAAATGTTTTTTTTTCTTCAAACTTGAAAATTATAAAAAAATTTCCCCAAAGTAACTTAGACAGACCTGTTTCTCAAACAGATAAGTACCAAGCCTAGCTATGTAAAAATATTCCAGTTAGTTGTTGCTCTGTTGAATGTTGTTGTGTCTGTTGCACCTAAAGATGGAAATTACCATGTTAAACGAAAAAACTATTTTAGGGTTACACAGCCAATCATCTGTTGTTGGATTGCAGCTCTGCGGCTTATTAATCAAACATCTAATTTGTGAGGTATTAGTGTTTTTTCTACTTTGAATTAACTCACAATTTTTAAAACTTGAATGTCTATTTATTAAAAAATCCAAATAAAAAAACTGACTTGAATACAATCATGAAAAAAAACTAAAAACAATTTGTGAGTTTACAAGCTCAAAAAAAAACTCAAATTATGTGTGTTTATAAGATCAAAAAAACTCAAAAAAATCTTCCATTAACTTCTATATGAGTCACAAGTTTATAGATTTCCAAAGTTTTACATTCAAGTTTTTAGTGCTTAATAAATACCAGAAATTTGAGTTTTTAAAAATATAATGCAAATTTGTGAATTTTTCTGACAAATTCAAATTGTGGCAAAAATTGAAATTCAAACATTGATAATTCACCCCCTGAGTATCAGTCGATTGAGCCAGGCTTCGTTATTTTATGATACTTCTATTTAACCCATGTGTTAGATGTATAAACCGATCTTTATTAAAGTGCTGTTGCACCAAAAAATGTAGTGTATAGAGATAGTTGACTTTAGGCCATTGCTGTATATATAAAAAGAAAGTCTGTCAGGAATTTCACAAATGTTTCCTAATATAAACCTGAATTACTATTCTCTTTGTAGGTGTAAAGGCTGGATTAAAGAGAATATATTCTGGCATTTCACAGGAACTACTCAATGTGACCAATCTGCCACAGTGGAAGCCACTGCTTTACGGAGTTGCATTTCTCCAAACAACTGTATACAGCACTACTCGAAGGCAGACTGTTTACCTGCACAATTTTATGTTTTAGTTTCCGAGTTTATTTCTGATTGGGAATACTCACGTGGGAATATGTATCTGCTGATCTGTAAATATATTACTAACCCTGAAGTGCTTCAGTAATTTATACTTTATGTGGATAAGTTTTTTATTGCATTATATGGTTCCAGAATACATTATTATGGTAGCATTTCGATGAGAAGGAGGAGAGCACTCAAACGCAGATTAACTGCTGATGATTAGTGTTTATGTTAGACAAAACGGGGCACATTTACTAAGGGTCGAATATCGAGGGTTAATTAACCCTCGATATTCGACCATCTAAGTAAAATCCTTCGACTTCAAATATCGAAGTCGAAGGATTTACCGCAAATTCTTCAATCGAAGGAAAAATCGTTCGATCTAAGGATTTTAATCCATCGATCAAAGGATTTTCCTTCGATCAAAAAAAACATAGAAAGCTTATGGGGAAGGTCCCCATAGGCTAATATTGGTGCTCGGTAGGTTTAAAGTGCCGAAGTAGGTAGTCTAAGTTTTTTGTAAAGAGACAGTACTTCGACAATCGAATGGTTGAATAGTCGAAAGATTTTTAGTTCGAAACGTTCGATTCGAAGTTGTAGTCGAAGTAGCCTATTCAATGGTTGAAGTACCCAAAAAACTTCGAAATTCAACATTTTTTTTACTTCAAATCCTTCACTCGAGCTTAGTAAATGTGCCCCAACATGTTTCGGGCCCTTTCTCAAGTGTAACAAACACAGATACACAGTAACATTTTAAACACACCCATTCCACCCCTTAATTTTCCATGTCCAATCCGGGATGGTATGCAAATTATAGTATTGTCCAACTTTGTATCCACAGGTGATTTAAAGTGAAATTGGAATCCAAGTGTCCTTAGAGTTTTTAGATAATATGTGCCAAATTGTCCAATGAAATTATTATGGTAGACCTGCTCCTTTTTTTACTCTTCCATTAGGAACCAATAGTGTTTGGATCACATGCTAGTTGAGCTATGAGGCTAGGTTAAAATCAGAGAGTCTCAGTTGTTTCTCCCCCCACTGGCTCACAACAATGCACATAACGAGCCTAATTTTAGAAGAGTTAGCCCAGGGTCAAGCATGGCCCTAATGGTTGCACGGTGCATACTGATGCGCTCCCTAAATTGTGTACAAGTTTTTCCGCAATACAGTAAACCACACGGGCATTTTATTATTTATATCACATTCTGTGAAGTGCAAGTTAGTCTCTGCTTAATATCATACGATCTACCCGTGTGTGGATGAAAAAACTTGTCTCCAGTGATCAAAGAGCTGCACATAACACAATTGCCACATCTGAAAACTCCCACTTTGCCTGTGTTTGTCAGTAATTTGTATTTGCTTACCGGGTCCGCCGGTGACAGAAGTTCTTTTATATTCCTGTGCCTCCTGTGTCCAAAGCGAATCTTGGTATTTACCCAAGGGATTTAATTGCCAAAACAAAGCAATGGACTGAATCCCAAAATCGGGAGCTTGTATTGAGGGGTTCAATGGGTACCGTTGGAAATAAAAACACGGAGGACATAATTTATTATATGACCACATTTGATGCATGCACTCCTCTAATTAAGAAATCTGTATTACAGCAATGGCCTATTGTTCAATCTGATACAGAACTCACGGGCATTTATCGGAAACAGATTCGCTTTGGACACAGGAGGCACAGGAATATAAAAGAACTTCTGTCACCGGCGGACGCTGTAAGCAAATATTACTGACAAACACAGGCAAAGTGGGTGTTTTCAGATGTGGCAATTGTGTTATGTGCAGCTCCTTGATCACTGGAGACAAGTTTTTTCATCCACACACGGGTAGATCGTATGATATTAAGCAGAGACTAACTTGCACTTCACAGAATGTGATATACATAATAAAATGCCCGTGTGGTTTACTGTATTGCCGAAAAACTTGTAGACAACTTAGGGAGCGCATCAGTATGCACCGTGCAACCATTAGGGCTGCGCTTGACCCTAAACCCAGGAAAGAAACCAAACAAGATATTTGGAATATGAGCATGTTTGCCATGAGGAAGGTCCCTGCGTGGACTGAAACGTCACTTCGGCTATTCATGCAATAAATGAATACACTTTGATTTGATACACAAAAATCCTGGTGTTGCTGGTCTTTTTGAAGTATTTGAATTTTTTACCGTGCACCCAGGGAACACGATATCAGCAGGGTGCTGCCCTTGTGAAGATATATATATATATTGTGTATATACTGTGTGTATAAATATATATATATATATATATATATATATACGTATATATATATATATATATATAATTAGTAATACAACATGTTATATCGAATGTATATATAATAAGAAAATAGCGTCTTTGGCATTTAATTTTTCTGTTGTTTCTGCTCAACTAAGATGACTCTTCTTTTCTTGTTGGAGAGAAGAAAGTTTGGCCCATTAGGGTAGAACATCCCCTATGAATTTAACTAAGCAGATTTTGCTGCCAGCATCCAATTTGTCCAAACCCATTTAGCTGAAATGGACACTAAATGGGGAGTGAACTGGAGTTGCCTGCAATACATGTTAGAAGAGGTGCAGTATGGAGTACATGTGACAGATGACATGGATAAAACAATGCTCGATACATTTGCTAGAGTGTGGTTTTGAGATAAATTTAGCTTCTACAAAGGTTATGGAATAGTCAAAGGAAAAACTAAAGATGAGTACCTGCAGTATGTAGATCAGCTAACACTGGTGGACACACCTGAGGTGAGGAGCCATGTCATATTCCATGTGCAATTCTTTTACCAACCTTGTTTTCAATTCAGAGTTGAGAACAATTTACTTGCATGCTATCTTGAACACAAGGCTGAAATTTTTTAATTATCCATGCAGCTTGTCTACAGCAGATTTTATTCTGTCACTCTGGAAATGTCAGAGATAATACTCTGCTGTGGCTAGTAATATTCTTTTCCACCATTAAGTACTCAGTATCTGACTTTATGTGGGAAATAAATAAGATTGTCCCATCACCCCATTAAAAGTGGACACTTCCTATAAATATGTCACACATGGCAAATGGATGAAAATTTTACTTTAAAACCAGGAATTAAAAAATATATTATACATACAGTATTACATGACTGCAGAACCTAAAAGCTGGTGGCAATATTCCCTAATAAATTACAGCAGATGTTGCTTTTGTCCCCATGCAAATTTTGTTGAGATAAAATGTATATATGCTATTTTAATCCATCAGAATACACAAGAGGGCTTAATTAAAATAATCAGACGGCAAAATGACAAGCCTCCAGAATGTGACATAGCAAATGTGAATTTTGGAGTATAGCCCCTTTTTTAAGACATTTGAGCCTGGGGTGCAAAAAGTATTGTTTGGATAATTGACATCATAGTTTCCGTATTATTATTGCAGCACACTGCTTATAACTTACATAGTACCCATATTTTGACATTTTTATTTTGCTTGGTATGACATTTGGGGGTGGGTTATTTACTAAAGTCCAATTTTAAATGGGAAAATACAATTTTTTCGGGTGTCAAATCGGAAAAAAACTATTTTACCATTTTATCGAGTCTATCCCCTGCACCAGATTGTTTTGAGTAAATTTATTATATATTATATATATTTATTGATAAACATGGGCGTTTGGACAAAGTGGTTTCAAGAAAATAGTGAGAAATTTTTGGATTTTAGTAAATAACCCCCTAAATTATGACCTCCCCATTCATACTAATGAATGGACTTGATTGAGTGCATAAATATTAAGAGCCTAATTAAAATGATTTTGTTTATTCCAATCTTTTGCTAATTATGTTGGGTTTTGAGAGTTTCTCTTAACTTTTGAAACGTATAGCACCTACTGAGGCGTTGGTTAGGATTTTAACAATAGTGCAGGGGTCTATAATGAACAAGCACATTTAGGAATTTCTCCATTTTGGTAACCAATGAACTTTGATTGCTCAAGAAAAATTAACATAATGAAGGATAATAAATTTCCAAATTTGCATCTTGTCAATATGTTAATAAAGAAAATTAATTTTTTTTTATTTTTTCTACTTATGATAAACAGTTTTGTATGTCAAAGTATTTGTTATTCTTGTTTTCCTAGGTATTTGGAAATGAAAATGCAGATATAACCTACCACAAAAACATGGCCAATGAGACATTAAGTAGTTAAAATTCAACCCAAGGATAGTGAAGGAGGAGCAGGAGAAACAAGGGAGACCATAGTCCAGCATCTTGCAGATGAAATGCTGGAAAAACTACCAGCAGACCACATTCCACATGAGGTAGCAACTTTTTTTTCAGCACATAAAACTGGAAACAGGCTGAAACCAATTATATCAAAAGCCTGTATAGCCACATGGTAAATATCTATTCATAGCACTTACCGTAACCATTCACTGTACTGTTAAAGCATCAGCTGTCCATGTCTATCCACATGCTCCAAGTTACGGAGGATGGTATATTTATACCATCATGCATTTGCAGCTGATGTGAAATTCTTTATAGAGGAGGTTTTATTTTTATACATACATACTTCAAAACCAATCAGTGCATATTATTTATGTGCTTGAAGTTTAGGGCTTTTGTCAGTAGTAATATTAGCATCATTCACAGAAATAAGCTTTACACTCAAGGAACATGGGATTAAATATCCACTAAAGAAAAACTTACTTTTACAAGATTAAACATGTAATAATGTTTTGAGTATATATATTAAATTATATGAATATTACTCAAATTTCTCACATAGCATCTTATATCCCTAGCACACCAGACTGTATTTGGTGTGTAAACTGAGTTGGAGAACCTGCAATATCATATAGGCCCTACTGATTTCTCGGTAGTCATCTTTCTTTTACAGACGCGGGTTTTCTTGGGTTTGGAAAACTGATACAACATTAAATAGGATATAACTATAAAGACATTTTTTCTTTAAGCCATGGTGAGAAGGCCAAAATATTTGGAAGATGGGGCAGTCTGAGTAAAACAGAGGATTATGCTTCTTAATACAGAACGAATCACTTTCTCTGTGACTTATATTTAAAAGTCATTTTGGTGCTCTCTGGGAAATGTACATCTTTGTTCACCAAGTCTTTTCGCTAATATTTATTAGCAGGTACTTTGAGACAAAAATTATTTACAAAGGATACAGCATTTACCTTCTTTTAAGCATCCAGATTTGTATTTTAAAGCCTGGCTGTCTCTTATTTTACAATTTGTTTGTTGTAGTATACACACAAGTCATAACTGGATACTTATATTCAGGTGTCTTAGAATTTTTAGAAAACTGAAAACCTATAGGTAGCTACTTATATTTATATATTTATATGTTTGTTTTTGTGTATATTTAATCATACTATCAGTATAGAAAAATTGTATGATACCATTTTTATTATTATTGTTATATTACCTCTATCTTTAGTTTTTAGCTCCTTGCCTATTTTTCCAGGCTTTATTTGCACAATAGAAACAAATCACAATCTGTTGAAATATTTCTTAAATTGTCACTGTATAATATATTGAAAATTCATTTCCTCATAGTTCAATTGAATATTTTCATTCTTACGGAGTTTTATACTTGTTTCCCTTGTAATAGCTTTGGGTGCAGTAGTGGAAGTGCAACTTTTCCAGATGGGGTTGCAACCTGGCAGGTTGGACAGAGGCCCTGTTTGTACCCAGGCTAGTAGAGACTTTATTTCATTTTTTGGTCATATTTATATCATGAACATCCATGAAGTTTGCATTTCATTTATCGAAAAATTCTTACATCTCTATGCCCCAGGTTAAAGCTCGTCTCCAAAATATGGGCCCAGTTCAACCAATGAATATATTTTTACGGCACGAAATTGATCACATGCAGCGTGTGTTTGCACGGGTTAGAAGTACACTCATTGACCTCAAACTTGCAATCAATGGTAAGAGTTTAACCAAGGGAGCATGTTATAAATCTAATTGAATGTTTCTTCTAAAAAGAAATAACAAAATATCAGGTGGAAGAATATGTTTTAGGTTTTTTCCAAACCAGACAGCATTATGTAGAAAAGCAGTGGAGATTGCATGGGCTTTTATGAGGTTGGTGTACATGGGAACTCATAGAGCAGCCCTCTGCTGTGACGCAATCTGATTCTTAAAAAGGTGCAACATACAGTTTGAATTAAATCATAGTTTCTGTAGGCTAGTTAATTTTTTAGGTGCATATTACTTCAGATTTGCTCTCTCCTTATACAATACAATATGGAAATGCAGTGTACTAAAATGGACACAAATTTCATGTTTTCCCTTAATTTGTAAATGTAATATTTATGTTTATTTAACTAAGTAGTTATTGCTTCCCTGCAAGCCGCCATTTTAAGTAGACAAGAGGGTGTGGTGTTATGGTGAAGGTGCTGTCATCGAACCTTTATATGTTTTAAAGTTTCCATACTGTTCTTTCTGTGGAGGGATGAATGCACATTTCTTCTTCCAGACTATAATTTTTGAACAAAGCATTATATTGATGCAAAAGGCAGCTTATTGGCCTATAGTAGGAAAACGCATGAAAACATGTAAAACAAATAAAACAAACATAACTGATTAATATAACACCCATTTAAAAAAGATTCATTTACCAGACATTCTCATGCAAAAAGAAACAACAATAGAAAAGGGGAATACATTGACTTATATAGTAATTTATAAATATAAATATTTAAAACCTTAGTTAACATTTTTGTGAGGATTTTGAAAAAAATTGTAAATTAAGAAAGAGGGGGAGGGGTACCTTATAACCTGACTGGGCTGTCGATTGTAATTTTTAAGAATAATGGTAAGACAGAGGTTTTCCTTTGCTTTTCTAAAGCGTATGCCTGCTGTCTTCCAAGCAAGAGCTGACAATATAGAAGTTGCTCAGTAAAGGAGAAACATGTCAGCAAACAGGAGATTGATCGCTCTTTGCAGATGCATAGGCAGCAGGCGTTAGCATGTTGGTATACAAGAGCAGCACAAGATTACCTTTCCCATAAATTGCTTATGGCCAGTATCACCGTCACTCCAAATTGCTGCTACATTTCATCAGTGCTAATTTTTAAATACATGACTAGACACTTTCAGTTGCTAAAGCACAATCCAAACCTTCCAATATATTCTGCAAGTGACACACTGAGGCAAACACCCCTCCCTTCTGTAGTTTATTACAATGGAGATCAATAGACTGAAATGTAAAGCTCTGTGTTAAACCATATAGAGAAACCAAGTTGACTTCTTGCTAATGCAGAATAAACAGTTCTGTTCAATTACTGCCAAGGCTGTAGCCTTTTAAACATTATCGATTCCCTGTTGTACAGGTAAGAATCTCGTTTTTCAAAGGTATTACTCTAAATAGCGGTGTTGTCTGTATGTAATTGGAATGTTTGGTGGAGAGAATTATAAAGTAAGAGGGTAAGTTGAGGGTGACAAATGACTTATAAAAGTTTTAAATTCCCCTTTATAAAACACACACTCTAAAGGCACATTACATCTAAAACATCTTATTCTTATACAAAAGTGGCCACTTTACTCTGCAGAAATACATCTGTCAAGATGCCCATAAATTATGAGACTGTTCGGAATACAGTATTATACTGTATATCCATTTCAGTGCATCAACCTTTTTGTTGTGTATATTGGTGTTCTACAGCATGCATAAATTACATAATAAACCAGAAAACACACTTTCCTTCAAGTTAGGAGGCCTGCTATCTATGCTAAATATCTGTCAGTGGTTTTTTTATGCCATATGAGAAATACTTGTGTTTGAGCGTTAGTGTTTCAATAAACCTTTATTTCATACTAGACATTAAGCCCGTTAAATTAACAGGCGCTAGAAAATACTGTATGTAGTCAAACATTCGCCAGAGACGGTCCGTGGGGCACATGCGCAGTAGCGCAATCCCACGGACACAGGGACTGGACGCAGAGACACTTCAACTTTATTATATAGGATTCTGTTTCTATAACTTGGGAAAAAGATTCTCCTCTAATATCCAGCATTAAATGTTCTTGTTATATATACTGCTGATAGCATTCATACTTTTTTGTGCAACAAGATAAGGTGA